>NC_089315.1:1282835-1582835 GCF_036669915.1 Pocillopora verrucosa | reverse complement strand
CGCGCGATGCTCAACGATTGTTCTTAGAAACTCTGAAAGGTATCTGATGAGTTTCTTTGACGAGACAAAAAGCCGCGTCATACCAGCTACGAGCTATTTTGTCACAGGTATTAACAATTTCTATTTCAATCTCTGATCATATTCATGGGGCTTTTAGGAACGTTAACAAATGGTACGCTCCACAAATGATACACCTTATGATTTCCTTCAGATCGCGGGAGATAAGTTGGTTTCACTTGCGTTTGAATTAAAAGTGAGATGATTCTATTTTTTTTACTATTACCTTGACTTTGGGGGTTGTTCTGAGTCTTTGTTTAAATCCCAATCAGGCTTAGTGTGACATTTTGGCAAACTCACTTCTACTTATTTAATCAAAAAGTACCTAACTCATTTGCTCGTTCGTTTACGTATTGTTTCTACTCTGTTACAAAAAATGCCTTTCATGCACGTACTGATTTATTTACACATTTATTATTGATTAAAAATAAAATGTTCAAACCACATTAAGCTACCAACCCCGCTGAGAGTATGACGTCATCAGATCGACCAACAAAATAAAAGTAGCCGTCTTTGTCTTTGTAAGCTTTATCACCTAAAGCATAATGTTCAAGATGAGAAAAATACAGGAACGGTTAAGAGGTATGGTAACTCTTTGATAGATCCAAAGTCTTCTATCATCACGCTACAGCTCGTTCTGTTTTTTTTCATTGTTTGTGTGTATGCATGCTCTCTTAGTCATTTCCTCTGTTCAGTCCAACTTGTTATTGAAGAATTTATTTTAATGTTTGTTTTCCTTCCGCCTCGATTAGCGTCGGTATTTTGCGGGTTGGGATTGTTAAATATGTATTTCAATTCAGTGCTAAAATAAATAAAGTTTGTTTTTGTTCGTTGTTTTGTACAGCAGGCCGAGATAAAACAAGATCCTATATTTTAAAGGTCCAAGGTGTTTTAGTGGATTGATCTAAACTTAAAGAAGGTACAGAGGTTATACATCAAACGTCGAAAAGGCCTCTGGTTCATAAAATTTCATCAAAAAGCATCGGCCGTAATTTCATTATTAAGTTTAGTCATGAAGACTATCGAAGAATGTGGTGAACATTATGCATGCTTGGAAAAACTGAGGTTTCTAGATCTAGGGACTTAAATTTAACATTTACAATTATTTTTAATTTACCAGTCCAATAGAAATTATCATGCAACACAGCATTTGTTCGATCAGGATCATCCTGTATAAGAAAAAAAAAACACCTGAGCCGAAGGTCTGATTCGTTTTAGAGTGTTAAATTTTTGGTATTTCAGTCGATTTTTGCTCTCTAACATGACCTGGTTATGTTAATAAATTAAATTAGAGGCCCTAAATCGTTTTCCTGGATTAACGACATTGTTTATCTCAGCGAAAAACACTGTCGCACGGGGGCCTGTTTTTGTTTTGTTTTGTTTTTCATGTTACTTTTTTAAAAGGGTAAAAAGCTAGAAAAGAAACAAACACGTAAAATTGAAAATGTGAAAATTACCACGTAGCGATTAAAAAGTCCCACAGGTCGGTTTGATGAAACTTCCACAACAACTTCACCTTCTACTCCATCCGGGCATTCGTTCCCTTGTTCATCCACAATCTAAAAAATTAGACTTATTACGTTCTTTATGCCGTATGAACTCAAATAATAACTCTAAATGAGTGACCGTTAGCTGGAGATAAATAGATAACTAATTCCCGTTTTTAATTTTACAGCATTCGTTTAAAATTTTTATATCTTATCAAATTTGCATTCATCTGTTTACAATGCTTCGAACTCAACTTTTTCCCCAAAGTTTGCGGTTTGGTGCCACAAAGTTTGAGAATGATTCCTTGACATCGAGCCAAAAAGGACATGTTGTACAATAAAACAATCCCCATCATAACCACTAACACCACCCGTCGGTATCAAATGAAAAACTTGCTTCAAAGGACAAATATAACTGGAAAATTCACCAACCTTTAAGTTGCATCCTGGCGCGGGCTTACCCATGGATCCCGGCCGATTTTCGAGGCAACGAAAGGTGCCGCACAGCAGGGTCTTAAGTTAAAAAACGAAATTTAGAAAATATGACCTCTGATATATCAAAGAATCGCCAATTTGTTAGATTACGGTTATTTTGAGGTCAAGATTAACTGTCTATGTTCTTACACTATGTGTACAAACCAGTTACTTAGAGTGCCAACGCGCTTAATATGAAGTGACAGTCCCTAATACTGTTTGCTGCCAAATAACATCACCAGAAAAATATCGTCCGATTTACTGTAGAAACATAATCGGAAATGCCATTTTTTGTACCTAACTGAGGACTAAACTGTTGTGAAAGTAAAGTTAGCGTAGTCCTACTAGGGGGATTCATTTGTGTACGTAAGGAAAATTGATCGCATCTTCTTGTTTGACTAAACTTACAGTTTCAGTTTGACCATATCCTTCTCTTATCTCCAGCCCAGTCATCTCTCGCCACTCAGTTCCGACCTCAGGATTTAAAGGCTCTCCTGCGCTTATACAGTGCCTCAATGACGGAAACTTGTATTTGCTAAGGTCCTCTTGGATCATCATTCGATAGGCTGTGGGGGCCGAGCAAAACGTGCTTATTGGGTACTTTTGCAGCGCATCTAATATAGATACGGGCTCAAAACGTGCCTTATGGTACACGAATACGCAGGCACCTTGAGACCATGGGCCGAAAAAGCTGCTGTACGCAGATTTTGCCCAGCCCGTGTCAGAGAGGTTCCAATGGACATCCTCTGGAATATTGTCCAACCAAAATCTGTGTAGCGAAGCAAAAGTATTTCGAACTGAGCGAATACAGGCTACTCGATAAATCATGAGTGTTAAAACAGTGTCAGTGAAATTTGAACAACACTGAAGGTTTGCTTTTAAAATGAAATGAAACTGCTTTACCTACGGACACGCTAACTAACAGTCATTTTCTTGGATTTTGCTTTCAAAGTTAGCCATCAACAGACGGAAACATCTTATTTCAACATTTTTCATTCTGAGCTTTTTCTTTTTCTCTTTGGGTGCCTGTCGTATCATTTTCCACAAAAATAATAAAGAAAACATGAAATTGACTTCAATGATAACCTGATATCACTTCTTGACGTCATATCTCGTTACCTTACCAACCACAAGAAAACGTGAGAAAAGGCGAAGTGGTCTTGAGAAAATCCCCTTGAAATAACCAGCGTAAGTCTTCAGTGCCCGGCAAGTTACGATGAAATCAATAATGTGCAACTATAAGTCTTGACCGCTACATCAGACTTACTTTCCAGTAGTAATGTGCCCCAAACCACAACTAGCGTGTGTGTGCTCTGCCATCTTTGGGAGTCCTGTTGTTCCACTTGTGAAAAACACCGTCACTGGTTCGTTACTCAGTGTTTCTTCGCACTGAAAAACATTTAACAACACCTAATATCTCGTGTTCACACAGAGAGAGAATTCGCCTAGATAATTAAATGAAACGGCAGGATCTTCACCAAATCGAAGAGCTTACTCTAAAAATAGTATCGTAGTATATTGATATCCACAAATTGTTGGAAATAAGAGTACTTACTTGATGCTCATTTGAAGCCTGAGCGTAGAGGTCTTGGAAAGGAAGCCACCCTCTCCTAAAACACAAAAAAATGCTTAAGTCAATATAACCCTTGAGTATTATTTGATATAATGACACCAAGAAAGGACTGTCTTTACCTGTCTGGAGTCTTTTCATCTTCTTTCACGAGTAACTTAGATTTCAAATATGGTGAACAATTAGCAACCTTCAATGAAAGAGAAAAGCTGTCAACATTTTATTAGACAAATTTAATGCAGTTCCACGTCGTTTCTGGTTGATCATCTACCGACCATTTATTCACAATGTTATCATTCAACATCAAGGACCTCAAAAACTTTTTTGACTTTCAAGATTCACCTAATATCTCTTTTGTTTCCGACGAGTTGCTGATAACTGCATACAAGTTCAACATAATTTCACAGACTATCCTGACTTTCTTAGAGAAGTAACCTACTGCCTTTGTTAAGAATAATCTTACTATTCACACCATTTCAGCACAGTTTGAAACAAAGTAACCATACACGACTCTGCCAAGAAGTTGAAACAGGTTCCGTTTTGTCGCCTCTAACCAGTAAGTGGTTTATGATATGCAAAAAAAGTTTGTTTTTTTTTTACCTTGAGAGCTTAAAAAAAGAGCTCTCTCTTTTTGCAAAATATTAATTTCATTCATCTTATTTTTTAAAGCAAAATATAAGATTGTGTTTTGCGACTAAGTCTAACCGCCATAACACCTAACTCTTTCAATAATGTACCTCATCGACGAACGCAGCACTTTCCTGGTCTGCAATGATGCAAGTCGCCTTAGAAGCCAGCAGCCGTGACTCGATGTCTTTCGCTCGTAACTGAGTTGATCCAGGACTGATAATAGTTCCTTAAAAAAATCAACCCAACATATCACTAACTGGTCTTCTCCATAGACCTTGAGATGTCACGCAATAAGCGTTACTTGACAAACTAAAGAGAAATTAATAAATAATTGAATAAAGGGGTAAGTTTCTAAAGAAACTGTGGTGCTGCGTCGGTGGGAGAGCATAGCAGGTAATTTAGTGTTAACAACTGAGTTGAAAACATAAATTGGCCACCGTAAAGAGTAAAACGGTGGCCAATTTACGTTTTCAACTCAGTTGTTAACACTAAATTACCTAATAAATAATCGGATTCTTTGGACTTGAAAGACATGTGCTTTGTCCATAAGAGATGTGAGAATAAAAAATACAGAAGAAAAAACCAAAGGTAACGTGCAAGATTGCAACTCTCATGCTTTATTGTCCTGCTACAATGGCTAATTTGCAAAATGTCAAATGCTGATAAAAGGCGACCAAATTTAAGTATGTGCACCTCAAAACGGAAGATATACAGAAATGGGAAAGATCTGTATGTACACCTGATTGAAACCTCAATTTACAGACAGAGCAAAGGGAATAAGGCATAGTGCTACAAATCTAGGTGGTATCCGAAATGATGTGATTTTGAAAGTATATATTATCACTACCAGTTTATACCTGTCCGTAGGCAAGCGATGTTGATGAGCCACCATTCTGGAAGTCTCGGCAAAATGACCATGACACGATCCCCCCTCTGGACATCACATGCACCCGCTAGAATATTCGCAGTTCTTGAAAATAAAAGGAGAAGATACATGCAGCTACATCCTTTCACAAGTTCACTGAAGGAGACCATAAACGTTTTGGAAATAAGAACTGCCGATGACAAATCTACTGAGATCAGCTCTTCACTGTATGAAACACAACTTAATTTGCTGCCCCCTCAACTGATAAAGTCTCAGTACCAAAAATTACGGGCTACGTGATGCATTCTTAATATTCACCTTCTGCTGTTTTCTGTAAGTTTCTGGAATGACCATTTTATTTCTTTTCCTTTATCGTCGACCCACCAGAAGGCTGGGTTATTTTCTGTTCGTTCTCCTGTCTAAGAAATAATGAAGTTTACGAAAAAATTGTGAAAATTAAATTGAGTTTTAGGGAGTGCACTGGATTGCCACAATTCACCATTCGCAAAGGTGAGAAGGACAAAATTTCTTCAAGAAGTTTTAGAATATCATTTGACATATAGTTCTGCGTTTGTAAGGTAGGTTTTACAGCGAGCGACGTATCATCTTTCTTTTACACAGGTGAATTTTCATGCTCATGTAAATTCGAGATTATATGGAACGAAAACAGTTACGTGACAATGATGCTGTCACGTAAACTCCACAAAACGGAATTTTCACCCATTTTGATTCAAAATTAAGCAAAATGATCGCGCATTACGTGATCTATTGTTTTAAGATATGAAGCTAGGTTTTTGTGTTGATTAAATTTTAAAACGCACTGGTGTACCATGAGAATTTCAAAACTGAAAATGAATCATTTTAAGCCTGCCGTAGAAAGCTGTAACTAAGTTTTCCGTCGAATCAAGCCACTAGAAACTTAACTCGTGCCATAAATTTCCGACCTTGAAGGCTTTCATGAAGAAAAAATTGGCAATTTGAAACAAATGGTTACTGAAGCTGAGACGTTTAAACCTCGCGTGCCGCTGATCAACCAAATCAGTTGAACTTTGACTTTCACATTCATTGACAAATTAGACGATCAACCGAGACGAATTAGAGAACAATAACTCGGTATCAGAAAACTTTCGTTCAAACCTTCTCTTTTTGCGCCCATTCATCAAGAACATTGGCAAAGTTAAAGTATTCTGGAACTCTGATGTGAAATTCTCTCCGCTCTTTCTCGTAGTCCGTGAATCCAACTTTCGAATCAAACACTGGCGGTGTTGTTGCGTGAACATGTCCAGAATTCCACCGTGAAAGGATGCAATCAATTGCTGCAATAGACCCATGGTGTATCCTAGATGATCTCCATGATTGAAAGCGAAACCTAAGCGCTGAAGCTAAGCAAACCAGCCGCATTTCGATCGCCACCAAGATTGATTCACCGCATGATGGTCGAGTTGGATTGCGTTACAATTTGGTGGAATAAATTAACTTTGATTTATCGGTCAGCGGAGCCTGGGCCGACCTTTTCTCAGCTTATTACAAACTAAGGGATGGAAGGTATGAACGACAGTTGTGGTTATGAGAGGTATACAGGCCTGACTCCGCTGTTTCCGCCCGCATTTTTTTTACCAGGGCTTTGGTATAGGCTACAGACCCATAAAAGCAGATGCACTGTAGACTTTGATACCACTGAATATTTTCAAATCAATATGTGGATCATCGTAATACACAAATCACTCTTCGCCCGTGAAATTCAGCAATTTGTCAGAGATAACACATCCATCGCTAAAGATGGACAGTTTACATATATATGTCATTCTGTTTGAATGGTCTAGTAAAGCTGGCATAATGAACGATGAAGCTTGTAGGAGCAGAAGGTGTTCTCAGACAACTAACCAAAAGAAGAAGAAATGCAAATGTTGTGGAGATACTTTATTCCACTAAGAGATACCTTATTTGACTGGGAGTAAGAACGAACCTGTGTGCGGTCTAACTTCGGTGTTTTGCGTAATCATGTTGGATGGGCAAAGCGTTCACTGTCGAGCACGAGACCATAATTGGTGATTGTCAAGGCAGTCGATACCTTTAACCAACCGAGACACGATTAGTTGCTCGAGCATGAACAACCGAAAAATAATGGAGACTCAAAAGCTGCCATTGTTGTCACGTTTGCAGTTATCTTCACCTGCTAAGATTTGTCTCCTTCTATCTTTCGATCTATTCCTCTAAGCTTAAAATCCGGTCTCGATGGGAGTAGTTAGTTTTGTTTTCTCGAGAGCCTCAATGTTCATTTCGCTCTGACCCTTAGGAAAACAAACCAACGGTTTCCCTCGAAACCAGAAATTAAGACCATCCTTTAAGGCACGGGGATCTCAGAGGTTTTACACTGAGTTGTGACTTAAATGTTTTCCCCGGCGATGGATTCTGGACTTTCTTTGACGTCGAGGGTCCTCGATCTGGTGACGTAAAGTTTGCATCACTCTGGGCTTTAGCCTCCAGTGAAACATTGTTTCTTGACGCATTAAAGTTTCCTGATGTCAGCTACCACGCTTCTTTGTGTACTCATCTATAGATTGTCTCACTTTTTTCACTGTCCGTTCCACAAGCCTCATAAATTCACGCACATCAAATGCGTAGTTTCTAAACTTGGGATGATCACTATACCGTGGATGTAGTTCCTGAAAAATACAAAATAAATAAATATGTTTTTTTTTTAGTAAGTGTACGTTCCTGCTCTACGCCTACTGCTATGAATTCACCACAACCATTCTAAGAATGGAAGAAATAGAACTGTTTCCACCAGAAAAGTCTGATCTCAGCTGTTGAATGGAATACAGAGAAGAATGAAGGCCTAATATTCACTTTGCACGGAAATAATTCCGCAAACCAGACATCAAAGGATAAAAATTAAAAAATCGAAGATGCTTGTTACCTCAGTGTGTTCAACAACTTTGTCCTCGTTTTCCCAAGTAGTGTAAGAGACTCCCCTGAAAAAACATATTTCAGAGAGAAACAGTTTGAAGTTCAAATTAGTGCTCTTTAGATTTTCAGGGGATTATTGAAACCCAAATGAAAAAACGTGAAAAGGAACTTTACGTACCTGAGTCGTGCTAAATCTCGATAACAATTCACATCACCGCAGTTGTAACTTGGGAGAAAAAAAACCCTCATGAATAACACTGAAATATTCTATGCTAACTATACTAAAAGTACTAGCTAGAGATTACCATAGCTCACTTACTGGAAAGAAAGGAAATCAAGAAAGCCTTTGAACATCCTTAGATGCGTCATATTACTTACAGCTCAAAGAGATTAGCCCAGTCTGGGAGAAAGAGGGCATGAGAAAGACCAGCACCGTGCATTCCAATAAATATATCTGTGTTATGGCTCCGCTAAATACATAAAAAATTTAACATGAGTAAAAACGTTATAGCTATTATTTATATTAAAAATCGTAAAACAGTGAAAGTTGCTTTAGGTATTTGTTCAGGAAGGAAAAACTTCTCATGACAAAGATGCAAAAAAAGAAATTAAATTTCTGTACAAAAATGTGTTATTGAAACAAACAAACCAACCAAGAGGTCACCATTGATGTTCACGATTAAACATTAAACTTACTTTTAGTTGTTCAGCAAACGGCATATCCCTGAAAAGAAATGGATGAATAAAGGTGCTCATGTATTGATTATTAGGTAGAAAGAGTAGTTTCTTGGACAACGTTAAATTTTATAGATTGCATTACATTTATTGGACAACATCCTTCACTTTCAGTTTCAACTTCCAAAGATCATCGTTACCATCTGCACTAAACAAGGTATACTTTTCTAAATTTGGAGCTGGAAGTTAGAACTACAATTTGTAAGAAGATGAGGTATACTCTTGTTATGTAATTATCTGCACTTGTCTGCTATTAATGATTAGGAGCAGATTTTTACAGTGTAATTGAAGAATTGAGAAGCCATAAAATCATTAGAAATATAAAGCACAAAAAAATTCCACAACTGAGTAATACCAAGAATATTGTGAGACATTCAGCTTCACTCCAGGGTATGTATCCAAAGCATGAATAATCTGCCAAACAAAATTTAAAAAAAATACTTGGGAACATGACATTCTTTCAGAGCCAACATTTCTTTCCTCTCTGGGTCAAGGTGCAAATGTTGTCTCATTAACTAATAACCCCCAAAATAACTTTTTGCTACATCCCTCTCCAATATGCAATTTGGACAACAAAAGGAAAAGAGAGAAAGATATAATTTGTTTTTTCAGGCAGGCATACTAAAACAAAAAAAAATTAACTGCTTTGAATAAAAATAAAATCTATCATCACATAATGACTGTCAATGATTCCAACCACTATAAGTAAGTCAGTTTCTGAAAATGAAAAGGCAGAAATAGGGAAGGGATAGTTCTTTAAGCTCCTCTTCTAGAATGAGGAAGGAGGGAGGGGAGGGGGAGGGGTCAAAAATGCCGCTGAGTGTATTTTATATTTAACATTTTTATAGCAGGACATACATAGATGTACATATAGCAACCCAAAATCGATAGGAATACTTTCCCTTGGGATAAAAACCTTATCAACAGCTTCCTCTGCACTCATCGCAATTGATGATACATGTACATGTAAGTTGTCAAAAACCTGATGTTTCCCCAACAAATACTCTCACCTCTCCTCCAACAAATTTAATTTCAATTTTTTTAAAATTAAGTTAATTGTAATAAAAGTCCAGAAATGCAACAGTAAAGAAAAACAAATTCAAGTCACCTCATTCTCATTTAAAATGTTTCTAAATTTTGTCCCTCTGGATAGCAATGTTATACGAATTGGTTCACTGCTGTTCTGAAAATAAAAAGACTTTATCCTATTACCTTGAAGTGTATTTTAATAGCGTTACATAGTTGGTCTGAGCAAGTCTTATCAGCCTGGTGCCTCATCACTGAGGAAGCTTCTAAAGCATGAAGCACTGACAGAAGTGTATTACCAGTTGGCTGTTGGTCCATCACAGGTAGCCATGACACAAGGTTGGTGACTACGCAGTTATACTCCTGGGTGGAAAGATGCACTGTGAGAGTGCCTGGCCTGAGATCGTTATGCAACGTGGATCATTCAGGGCTTGAGCATTGATCATGATGACATGATCAGTGGAGTTCAGCATGCAATTAATAATGGTAAATGAAAGATAAGGCATGTAAATGAAAAGTGTTAAATAACAAGATAATTTGGTTTCATTAACTGAGTTGACAGTATAAATTTGCCATTGTAAAGAGTCTCTAAGCTGACGTTTCAAGCATCTACCTATCATGGCATTTGCTCAAACAAACAGCTAATGATACTTGAAACGTCAGCTTATAAAATCTTAAGTGGCCAGTTTACATTAACCAAATTATCTTGTTATACTCACCCAGTGATGTAGCACCACAATTATTTCAAAAAAATAACTCCTTCATCAAAGTGCAAAATATTCTGCACAAAACCAAACAAACTAACTAAGACATTACAAGTATGTTGCAAAATGCCTCTTATAGTGCAGGCCACCCCAGCTTATATCTTGAGAAAAAGCCAGCAATTAATTCATGAAAGCATCATGCATTGTGTTAAGTTGTGTGAGGAACCATTGAGAATTTGAACATGTTATAAGGAGAAGTATGGGGAATGAAACATGGTAGATTTACAATGCTAAATATTTCGAAATATGAACATTTCACACATAAAACTTACAGACATCCTCTGTGTCTGTTGTAGTTTCAAACAATTTCTGCTGTTTTAAGCTTGCTTTACCATCACTGTTATTCCTGTCAAAGATGAAGTCAAGCTTGACTTCGTCTTTTGATAGGAATAACAATGATGGAATTTTCTGAACATGTCAAGCAAGATGAAGTCAAGCATGAATAACAATGATGGAATTTTCTGAACATGTCAACAAGACAAAGTCAAGTTTGACTTTGTCTTTTGACAGGAATAACAATGATGGAATTTTCTGAACATGTCAAGCAAGACAAAGTCAAGCAGGAATAACAGTGATGGAATTTTCTGAACATGTCAACAAGACAAAGTCAAGCTTGACTGTCTTTTGACAGGAATAACAATGATGGAAAAGCAAGCTTAATAAATGACAGAAATTGCTAGAAACCACAGCTGCATGACAATGCTGCCAATGCCAATACATGACACTTTCATGATTAATAGTTTGCTTTTTCTTGAGACTTGAGCTTTAAGGCCACCTGTGCTTATAGGTAGAAATATACAATCATAACAATACCGCAATGGAAAAAAACATTGGAAAACACAATCTTCACCTGCAAGTTCCTCTCTTGGATAATGCCCAGTCTTCCCATGACATGTTCGGAAAATGCTTTGAAAAGACCACTCTTGGAACAACCTGGAGTCTGGAAAAATTAAAGACGATCTCTGACTATTAAAACATTTTTGTAGATAAATGGTGAAAAAGGATTCTGTATTCAAATAAAATGTAGAGCCACTAGATCATTGGCTAACTAGTCTCTCAGCCCTATCTAAACAATGCAAATGTCAGCCTAACTCTTGTTTGGTTGAAAGGCTTAAGCTTGGCATTTAACAATGAAATAGACTATTGTAAGTTACAGTGTAACCTAAAATGATCACATATAGTATTAACAAACAGAAAAATAAAGAAAACTAACAAGAGGTGTGTTGTAGTACAGTCCAAACACCATTCTTGGCAGAAGGGCAAAGATGGCTTCTTTAAAACACACCTACAAACACAAATTAAACTAATATTAAAAGATATGCGAGGCAAGAATACTCCAGTAAACTTTCAATAGTTGTAGCACATTAAACAACAACAAATTTACCCTCTTGTTTTCATATTCCTTTCCAAGATAAAGAATAGGGTTTGATGAAAACACTTTCCATGTTACTCCAAAGTTCCCCAAACTTCGTCTTGCATGCTTGATAAAAAAATCAATTTCACAAAATCAGATGACAACAAAAGAGATAGAAAAGAGGTGTAGGACATAAGGAGAACTCTGGAATATTTCTGTTTACATTGAAACCCAGAAAACTGTGAACCCTGGAAATATTTAAAATTAATCTAAAATGTTGTTGTATCTGGAAGAACAATTAAGCCAATCAGATGGAGGGAAACTTATTTGTAAGCTGTAAAGACAATATCTTTTTTTTTTGTTTGGTGATTCTGATCCTAAATGTGAATGGCCAAAACACATTAAACAGACCTTAAAAATTGAAGGTGCTTAGGGCTTTATTTTCTGAGTATGTTGTGTATGGCTCATAACACTTATTTTTTTTACTATTAACATAAAGATACTGCATGTGTATTTGAAAGTTTTGTTTGCACAATCACAACACATGTAGTAAAGGGGAGAAGCCTTTCTGTACAACTTAATAAGCTCAGTCTATGGTTTGTATTACTGCTTACACTTTAATCTTCCATGTTGCCTTGCACCACAATAAGACCCCAAGAGATTGTTAGCATTAATATTACCCAAAACCTAGTGAAACTGTTAATCCTTAGATGGAGTAAACTTAGAATAATCACTATCTCTTGACTACTTGGGGTCAGGACTCTGCTAGTATGATGAACAACTTTGGAATCTTTCAAACCTTTTCCCACAGTACAATATTGACATCAGTATCAAACGATCCATTCACATGCTGAGTGACATACAAGTTGAAAAAATCACAGAAGTGATGGTACATGTTTACAACTGCAATAAAAAAAATCTACTCAATAATAATTAATATTAAATTTATGTTAATTACAGAGGTGATACATGAGAGACACAATGACAAAGAAAAAACTGGTCTCTTCGTTATTTCTTGACGTTTCTACCATTCTGCGATGGTTACATTGTGTCCTAAGTATAAACCAGGCTTTACAGGTGTTAAATGGAAAATACACAAACCTGCATCTAATTTCATGAAGAAAGTAGGTTTCTCCACCAGGATATCACAGTGTTCCTCCTGGTTTGGTTTAAAGGACAAGGAAGAGAAATCTTCTACTTCATTTAACCTGGAAAAAGGAATAACACAAGGAATTAGGGAAAGATAGTGAAGCTTATTACTAACCGTGAGGTTCAAACTTAATTTAACAGTTAACTTTCTCCATCACTTTTTGCCATTCATCTTCACTTCATAATTACAGTATTATAGTATACTCATTGACAAAGAAAAAAGATAAAAATGGTTAAATTTTCTATTTTCGTATAGACTAAATTATGCAAATACCATTCACACAGATGAACAGCACCATAAGGTATGTTGATTAGTCCATAATTTGCAGTTAATGACTATCATCAAAAATATGATTTTACCATGAACTAAGCTCCATTCTGTATTTTCCTTCTTCACTGAGGGCACTAGCATCCACTTCACAAAACCCACCAATTTTCTGTGGCTTAAATTTATCTGTCTTTGATGTGCTAGGCGTAGTGGTCATCAACAACAAAATCAATTTATCAGACAGCAACAAAAGAAAGTAAATTTTTCATGGTACAAATGTAAGACTATTTATAATATATTTATTTTTTTAATTTTAAAACAAATTAATACCAAGAGTATCATCAAAAGGTAAATTGCTTCCAAGTTTCAAACTTCCTCTTTGTTATAAAACTAAAACTGTTTCATATCAACTATTCTCATGTAATGAATAGTGAAAATTAAAGCCTTGGGGTCCTAATGTCTCTAAGGAATATTAAAAAAATCCCATCTCACAATAATTACAAGTTGAGGGTTGTTTAACTACATAATTATGTAGCAAACAAACATCATAAAGGAGTGCCTGCTAATAGGGATCTAATTTTCCCCACAAATTCCATTTGAATTCATTTTTTTAAAATATGAATTTCAAACAAAATCAATCATAATGAATGTAAAATATGATCCTCAGAACAGTGTCAATTTTGCATTTTTTATTATTATGAAAGCCTTATTACTCTCACTTGCAGTCAACCAAAATTGATGGCTAAACAGTTTTTTCTCTGTAAGGAAAATCAGTTGTGTGTTTGATAGACTATTTTCTTTTGATCTATATATCACTAAAAATAGGTGTCATCACAAATTTATTAAGTCATTTCAGTTTTTCAAAATTTTTCATCAACAAATAACATTGAATATATTCCCAAACAGAATCTTTACTTAGAACTTCCTTCAATCTGTACCTTTGTCCATTTGGCATATTCCTGAAATCCATGAATAGATGCTTTGCTTTGCAGTATGTCAGCTGCTTGGAGCAAACAAGAGATGAGGCATCTGCCTGGAAAGTTAATAATAATAATAGATGAGCCATTAAGTTGAATGTTTATCTCCAGTTAGCCTCTGGTCATATCCTTTTGGAGACTTGGAGTATGTTGTGTGTGATGATTAGGAGTTTGTAACTCAAATATTGGTGGTATCTTTTGAATTTGATCACCTGCTTGTTATACTGTCTATCTGATGGTTGGAGTTGGATTAATGTTATCATTATCCTGAGCTTGATATCATGAATAGCACCCAGACAGTCAGATGATGCTTTATAGTTATAAGCCTCAGCCAACACTTTGGGCACCGTTTGCAAATGACTTAACCAATTTAGCCAAAATTATGTCTAAATGTTACTTGATCATACAGCACTTCACTGTTCTCAATTTTTTCCCATGCATACCCTCTCTCACCCTAAAACTCCTTAAGAAAAATTTCAGATTCTAACCTGGATTTCCTTTGGTTTACAAACCAATTGTAGACTGTCCTGAACAGATTTCACAAAACCAAAATCACTTTCTTTCCAGAATTGGTGAATTTTGTCTTCAATCCTATAACGTATAGTACATAACATAACAAATTGAAATGAGGAATCAATTTCATATCATTACTGAAGGTACAGATATTCTACTTTCCATGCAAACTTTCTGTTGCTAATAATAATTACTGTATGTGATCTTAACATGCTAACTGCAAATTGATAATAGAATAGATGGATCATCAAACTTACTTTTGCGCTATTCACCCTGAAGAAGGGCTAACACTTGAAATATCAGCTTTGAAACTCTTCATAGAGGCCAATTTACTTTATCAACTCAGTTAATAATACTAAATTGCCCCATTATATTCTCCCACCAACACAGCACCATGATTTTTTCAGAAAACTTACCCCCTTTATTGCTTTTGAGTTAGTCAGGTACACAGTGATATGCTAAAATTAAGGGTGTTTCAAGACTTGAAATATTACTGCATTTACCTTTTAGTCCCTAACATCAGTATGTATAGTCTCCATACTGTTCATTACTCATTTACAACAGTACTGACAAGAAGAATTTGTCTAACAATTGAAGCTCCTTTAGTTGCATGGTGCACATGATCAGTTTCTTTTATTCTCATAAGTTAAATGTGTGATTCAAGGATGATCTTTTATGGTGAAATTGGATGTTAATCACTCTTAGGAGGTAAAATGGTTAACCTGTTCATGCCAACAAATGATCAAAACTTGTTAAGGAATGATTAAGTATTTCTCTAATAAAGGTGATAAAAAATAACCAATTAAGACATTTTGAGCGATCTCTGGTGTGTTTTATCTGAGCACCTATGTGAATCTTTTATCAACTTACGTTCTAAAATGTCTGCCAGACATGTTGTCATCGCACTGTGGTTTGATGTACCATTTATCTGCTGAGGTACATCCTGGCTCATACCCCCAGCAGTTCTGAGCCCTATCTGGAGTGCCCTGAAAATAAAAACACAGAAAATTATGTCTAAACACAATGGAACAGTATAGATAAATTAGTTTGCTCAATCACATGAATCAAGGCCCAATGCCATTGCACATTTTATCTTGAAGTTGACGTATTCCTACAAGTTGACCACTGAGCTCCTCACAGCCTCATGTCTACTAACTTTAAAAAAAATTAACAATTTCAAGTCTTTGCATGACCAATAACATTTATAAACTGTTTGTGAGTATAAATTTTTTCTTTAAGAAAGACTGCCTGAGTTTAATGTAGCACTCATCTATTTTGATAACTGGTAACTATTTTCAGAATGAACCGCTCTTTGAATACATACAATTTAATTATTAATAGAGTGGGGCAGTTGTACAAACATCAAAGTTTTGTGAACTGGAGGGAATAATTCAGAGAACACGTATCAAGAATTAAAGGAGACGAATTCTTTACCTGATTCAGTTCGTAAGCTGTTATAAATTAAATATGTTTCCCGAATGACTACCGGTAGATATCTTTACGAGAGTCTCATTTCCTCAGGTCGAGCTCGTTTTTTAAAATGCTCAAAGATACATAAATTACATGATTGTTCGGTTACATGAGATTCAAGTTGACAATTAATAAGCATATAAATTTACGTTCGGGATTGAATTCCACAGATTTTAACCACGATCCTGGTTTTCAATACTGATCGTGTCAAATCCACTACTTTTCCGAATACACGAAAAAAAAAGTTTAAAAAAAACTGGACCGACGTCGAGGGACAACTGTTATTGAGTAAGTTTCTTTGTAGATGTACCTCGCATTTTCCAAGTTTTCTGCAGGTTTGTGGATTGGAACCGTCACGGGTTGAAAAGTAAGAGTCTCCTTCTCGATGAGCATTCTCAATTTGATCATTAGTTCCCTGGATTCCAGCTGAAATGATCGTGCATACTTCAGCAAAGACGATAAACAGTCTCGTAAAGTCCATGTTTATAAACTTCGGCCGAGAGGAGCCTGGGAAACATGATCAAATAGCGATCACAGTAAACTGGACACTAGTGTCTTTTTCATCCCCAGTGGTCCCCACAACGTTCCTTGGGTTTTCCCTGTCCTAATCGCATCGTGCAAGGAGCAGGTTTCTGATTCTCTCATGAAGGAAGTATACCAAAGGTGTGTACACGTATTATATACCTGTTGCTAACATTTCCTGAGCAGCGAAAGCTTTGGGTTCAGAGGGCCTGGACAACATTATACAAAATAATTGGCCAGACTTATGCCTGGCTGCCACATACTGGGCGATGAGCAATCTTTTTTCAAAAAAAAAAATTGAAGTGGGATTTCGGCTGAGATCATAAAATATACTGTCAAGATCAACATGAGCTAGTTTTTTTATTCCCATGATCAGCATCAATTGCAGCACCGTGCACGGACTCTAAGGGCGTTTAAAGGAAGATGTATGCGTCTCATAGGAGACTCAACAGCGTTTACAAATAATGTTGTATAGCTTTATCTGAGGATCGTCAACTTTAACATTCTTAGCGAACCGATGATAAGCTTACTTTAGATTATAAGAATGAGAAAAGATTAAAAACGGACATCATTTGAAATACATAGACCTCAAATTGAAATATAGACCTCAGACCATGCCTTCTAGAGCATCCAGCTATCCTGTGCTTGGGCAATTGAATTAGACAGTTAATTGTTCTTTCGTTGGGCAATATGTAAATAGTTTATCAAAACTTTTAAGTTAAAAAAAATTTGCTCTCGCACTGAAAATCTCTTGAGGTACCATGAAAGCGTGTTAACCAGTTTTGATCCTGGCGATAAATTAAAAAAAACTCATACAATCTCTTGTTCTTAGCAGTTCCGATCATCACACGAGAATTTGATTTCTACAAACCTTGAAACCTTTTTAGAATGATAGTTTAACCAACAAGAGGTAACGATCGAGTCTTTGAAATATAAGCCAAGAAAAGAAAAAGCAACAGCATGCCTACTTTTCCTTCAGAATACATATTTTCTTTCATTTTTGACCCAAAGCTCCCAATGCCAGACCATAGGAGTCATTTGGACGAACTTTAATCTCTGATTTTTCGACAGAATCACTTCCTCTCCTGCGATTCCAGCGCATTACCGTTAATCCAGTTTGACCTTTTCGGTATAGACCGTCTCTATCCCCACAAATCGTGCCTTTTAGGAACAAAAATATTTACAAGCATAAGTTGTAAAAAAAACAATTGACCACTATAAAGGGGTAAGTTTCTAAAGAAACTGTGGTGCTGCGTCGGTGGGAGATTATAGCAGGTAATTTAGTGTTAACAACTGGGTTGAAAACGTAAATTAGCCACCGTAAAGGGTAAAAAAGCTGACGTTTCGAGCGTTAGCCCTTCGTCAGAATTGACCACTATAGTCTGCATCAAGATCATCATCATGGTCCTTCGCCGTAGTCTTCTTTATCGTCAATCGAACAAACGCCAATTTTTACTGTCTTTCTATTGTTCTTTCTCGCCGTTCCGTTACTCTCAGATACGTATTAACCTTAAATGAGCGTTGATCAAGTCAAACTGATTTCAATAATATAACCTTCATTTTGCGTTTAGCATTTCAGTCTAACCATCAACTTTGCTGACGAGGTATGGTGACTAAGTCTTAGGTGATTCAAGATGTTTTTTAAAATAAGAAAGGTGTTCAATGCTTACAGTTTAGCTCACTTCAAACTATGAGAGATGTTCCTTAGCTGAACAATCGACCGAAATCTTTACGATATTAATCTGGTCTCAGCAGCTTTGCTGTAAATCATTTCTGCTATCAGACATTAGAACCTCTTCAACTCTTTTTCTTTTAATCGGCAAGCAAGTAACCGTTTAAATTTGGCAAATGTTCGCCTTAGTAGATAGTTTATCCAGTACAACATGAGATTTCCTCCTGTTGATGACCGTTTTTTTTTCCTGCTTTTTTCTTGAGCAGTGGGAGGGAAGTAGTGGGGCGACCAAAAATTTTTCAATAGCGACCATTTCACAATTTATTAGTGTAGTTTGATCTTCCGGGTGGGTGTAATTCTGAGAAGGACTGTTGTCGGTAGTGGTGACGACGTTTCGACAACCTGGGCGGAAGTCATCTTCTGAGTCAAGTGAATAGTTGTCGTCAGTCGAATGTTCCTAGTCCGGTTTGTCCGGCCACGAACCATTCTATGATTATAGGTTAATTATACACTGGATTTTGTCAAGCCAAGACAGAAACACTCATTACGAAGCTAGATCGGACGCACTTTACAAATCTGTGATTGTTACTAGCTTGGAAAAAAATTTAGGGTGGACCAAAATGTTTATTTATCTTAAATTTGCGCACCGTATCTATTTCTTCATCTGACTTCGCCGTTTCAACTACGAATTGGAAATCGTTTCGTTATTTAACAAGTCCTATAAAACATTGGTGGATGAATGAACGGTGTCTAGTTTGATGTCGGCAGATTAATTAGAGCGCGTTGTTGATGGGAAGAACGGGCCAGTGTTAAGTTGTGCACCTCCTTCATTGAATATTGTTATTGTTTGGCGCTCTTCCTTTCACGCACTTATATCCCCCCACGCTCGCCTCACGCTTACTGCAGCTTGCCTGAAAACGCAAACTGACATTTGTTCTGTTGTAAAACAAACATTTGTTGAAGAAGTTGAGGGAAAAAAGAGTCCTTAATTGGCTCATGGTCCAAGGCGTTCCTTGTGTAGACCTTTGAAACTGGGGACGACATCATGCCGACGTCCTTGTTTCTCAAAGTTTAATTATATACCTAAACTCATGCTACTAAGAAAAAATTCGTTCTTATTCCTTATATACTCCTCAAGCAGACTCGAGTTAACGCTTTCAGCAACGTCTTGTTTTGTCGGGCACTGATGAAATATTAATGTTACAGCAAAAGACGCTTTTTTCCTCCTTTGTTTTATCTTTATTGGAACCACAAGCTTAGCTACATCTACATCTCTTTCATAGAAGTATTTTATTTTCATGGCTTCTTCAGCGGTTTTAACTTTGAATAATAATACATGCACTTCTAACTTGTTTGAAAACTATACTTTTAAAACTAAAATACATCAACCCTTATGTATCTGCTGAGCACATATTCATCTTTTGGTTCACATTATCAAAGTATGACGAACCTTAGAAGTCCTTTGGACGGATTTTCATCTCAGATCTTTTTACAGAATTATGATTTTTTTTCCAGTGATACCACGCCATTCCTTTAACATCAATTTTACCATTCATGTACTGGCCATTGAGGTTTGAGTGATAGCAACTCTTGTACCACCAAGCGCCCGTATAATTGGAGGCACAGTTGCCTGAGTCGGCGTCATTATCTCGATCTTTAGTGCTGAATGGTGAGCCACGATGATAGCTGAGAGAATCACCAGCCGTGCCTGAAAAAAAGAATTTCAGTGGGAATTTTATGATAATGTGCCTAAAAGAGTGAAAGATTTGTTTCAGCTTTTTCATTAAGAAACATTTTGAATAATGAGTATAAATTTCCTAAACATCAATAACCTATAAGTCTTGGAAAAATGTGTTCGCTATAAACGTATTTGGAGAAATCAATTTGAAATAAAGAAAAATATGATAAAATAATTTAATTTTAACCCTTTTCCTTTTCTTCTTCACCTCAGTATTGCCGACAGTATCATTATTCTTACACCGGACAACTGCTTTCAACACTACCTGCGAAGTTTACTCGAATAGCGTTACTTACGAACACCACTCTTAGATTAAATCAGTTTCACCTGAATAACCTCCCAAACTCAGCAGGTATTTCACCCTTTCGCTTGCCACAGAAAATGAACCGTACTCTGCAAACGTTGTGTTACTGTGGATGTCTTCCAAGTCAACACGAAGCTTTTTGCGGCTGTTCGCAGTCAGGCGGTGAATCTTGTCCAGTCCGAGCCAAAACTCGCCGTTCAGATTGCCGAAGCCCCATTTGTAGTCATCCCAAGTGCGGAAAAAATCTACCGCACCTTTATATCTCTTTTGAAACACCGTCCATCCTCCACCGGCTGTTGTCTGATCACAGAAGACTTCAAATTCTCCCAAACCATCAGGATCGATTTTGTATACACCACTGATCTTGTCGCCTGACCTATAAACTTCGGCACAGTTCTTATAAACAGCTTTAAAAAAGATAGAAAGTGAAACTGAATGAGCATCAAGTCAACTGAATCGTCTTCGTTCAATCTAAAAGTCATTTTCCCACCAACCTTTCCCATCTTGCTTCTCACAAGCTTGGTTCTTCTTGATGTTTCGGATTTCTTGTTCAAGTTTGGTCAATTGTTGTTGAATGTCAGAAAACATACTTTCTATTTTCCCGGAGTTCTGACCAGCGTAGAAATAGTTGTTATTGATACTAAAATGTGGACGATGTTTCGTATCGTTATCGGTTCTTGCTGGTTTAGACGACATGTTCGTCGCGTTCGAAAGTGCCGTCAGGAAAAAACAGAAAAGAAGAACTTCACAGAGATATTTCATCGTGAATCTACGTCCGAAAACTTGCTGCAAGTGCAGGTGATTGCTATAACCGATCCACTGAAGGAATGATTTTTCAACACTGAACCGAGTTTATAGAATGTCTGTGAACAACCTTTGTTATTCGAGCCTTCCAACAAGATTTTTCGCGTGTCAGCATTCTATTTTAGACATAACACTCATATACTCATTACAATAAAGTGTCACTATTGTTTACCCACCGCGCTTCACTAAATTTGTTATTCATAATTTGCTCAGTGACTCAGCGACTGGCATCGTTCCCAAAGAACGACCTTGCAAATGAATTGGACAAACATTTGTTAATCAATTACCTTAGGGAAAAAATCCTATTACTGAAGTTTGACCGATTCGGGTCGAGAGAAACAGAGCGTCTGAACTGGGCTAAGAAAGTTGGCTAGTCAAAATCTCAGTCTCGTGTTCACATTTTTGCTGAAAACAAACTGATCTTGGTAAAAATTGCATTATAAAGAAAGTGATCGTTTTCTAATGGTTCAGAATGCAATTCGCTAGAATTGATTATTTTTGTGATCTTGCAGAGTCAATGGCTGATAATATTTCATCGAGTAACTTTTCATGCAGAAGCTTCACAGGTGCATCGAATGCAGGAAGGGCAATTAAATTGCGTGACTGAAGTTGGGTCTTTGATCAGCGAATGTGGTTCACTGGCTGACACGTTTATCAGTCTTGTTTGAATAGTCGCAAAATTGATAGCCATGTAATACATTGCTACTGAAGTAGTCTGTGAGTAGGTTCTTATTATTATTAGCGCTGCGGCACAAGCGTTCCTTCGCCCTCAACTGAACTGCGAGAGGTCTTCTAGGGATCTGGCACTAGTACCAGATCACCCGCCAGTTAGCGTTTCTCAAGGCCTCGGGCTTATTCGCAGGCCAAGAAATGTTCGTATTGAGGCGCTAATAACGCTTGCTGGCTACTCATGCATCAACACTGGGAAATTTCAGTAATAGTGGAGGCAAAGTATTAAAATAATAGTAGCAAAAACTAGGTTATGTAACCGGATGTTTCCATGAGGCCGAAGCTACAAAAATTTGAACAAACAAGTTTACTGCGACTGGACTGATACATGAATGACAGATATTGTTTTTTTTTTTCAGCATCCACTCTCCAAGTCTCCAGTTTTATTCAAAGTAATAATTTTTTTATGAATGATAGGTCAAAAGTAGATAAGAAATATTTAAAAACAATGCTTCGGTGGGCGTGAGAAATTGGCCGGTAGATGTGAACTGACGTGAGATCGTCGATGGAAACACAGAATGTAGAGTTTCACAACGTAAGGTGCTCGAAATGAAGCAACGCCTACCGAAAAAAAGCAATTAGCTAATACCTGTTTGCGTGGACTAGCTAAAAAAACTTTGCAAGGCTTCTTAACTAAAAACTGTTTTATGTGTTCTTCCATAATAGGACCTCTCATACCTTGAGCTAATAAATGAAAAAATGCTCAACAGGCAATGATGACGATCATTCTCTGATCCCTCTATTGTCTACAATCTGCCATCATTTTGAACTTTCCAACGCTAACGATGGGAAGTGTTCACAATGGAAAAGCGGGGACAACATCACAAAGCCAGTTTAAAATGGAACCCCAGGCAAAACACAGAAGGTATGATAACAAGGATAACAAGGCAAAACACATAAGGTATGATAACAAGGATAACAAGGCAAAACACATAAGGTATGATAACAAGGATAACAAGGCAAAACACATAAGGTATGATAACAAGGATAACAAGTCTTTAAGGACAATTAAATTTTAAAATCAAGTTTGCAAAAATAAGAATAAGATCATTCAAAGAGTATATGAAATGAATTGGTAATGAAAATATGCCAATTCAACGTATAGGCTGATTCAGTGCATAGTCCTGCATGATAATAGACAAAGCCGTACAAGTGGTAAAGAGGACCTGTTCAAAAAGTAACTGTTGGTGTGGAAAGCACACAAACAGAAACAAACAAACACACTGATTATATATATGCTGATATAAATTAAATCTGGTTCCCGAATGACTAGATATCTTTACGAGTCTCGTTTTCTCAGTTGGAGCTCGTTTCGTGAAAATTCTGCTCCATGATGATGACATGTTCGGTCATAGGAGATCCAAGTTAACATTTAATATGCAAATAAATTTACGATCAGCATTGAATTTCACAGATTTTTAACCATGATCCTGATTTTCATTAATGATCGTGTCAGATCCACTACTTTCCCGAATACACGAAAAAAAAGTTGAGGAACAACTGTTACTGAGTAAGTATCCATGAAGATGTATCTAGCATTTTCCCAATTTTCTGCAGGTATGTAGGTCGGAATTATCACGGGTTGAAAGGTAAGAGTCTCCTTCTTGATTTGAATTCCCAATTTGATCATTAGCGCGCTACTTCCAGCTGAAATGATCGTGCACACTTCGGCAAAGACGATAAATAATCCCGCAAAGTCTATGTTTATAAACTACGGCCGAGAGGAGCCTAGGAAAGATGACCAATTAGCGACCATAGACAACTGGACACTAGAGTCTTTTTCATTCCCACTGTACTAATCATATCGTGCAAGGGGCAGGTATTGGAAACTGAACAATACATTAGTTATTCTTAACTTGATTGACATTTATAAGTGATTTCATTTATCTATACATAGCCAAACAAGCATGTATGCGGCACATGTTTTATCACCCCATGTATGGCACTGTTCCACGTGCTTACAACGGGAAGTTGTGTGTGTTCCCTTCGAGTAAGCCGAGAGTTGTGTGTGGAAGTTAACCGAAGCGTTGTTGTAAAATCGTTAAATCAGGTGAATAAACCGTGACTTAATAGGGAAGTGTGGTACAGCTTTTTCACAATTTCGACACAGGTTTCTGCTTCTCTCTTGAAGGAAGTATACCAAAGGTGTGTACACACGTGTTTTATACCTGTTTCCAGGAGTCCATTACTTAAGTAATGGGCTCCTGCCGTTGCTAACACTTCCTGAGTAGCGAGAACTTTGGGTTCAAAGGGCCTGAACAACATTATACCATCCACTTACAAAATTGGCCAGACCTATGCCTGGCTGCCACATACTAGGTGAAGAGCAATCTTTTTTCGAATAAAAAAACAAAGGCGGAGATTTCGGCTAAGATCACAAAATATACCGTCAAGATCAACATGAGCCAGTTGTTCTATTCTCATGATCAGCAGCAATTTCAGTAGCGCGCATGAGCTCTAGGGGCGTTGGAAGAAAGATGTTTCTAATAGGAGACTCAACAGAGCGTTTAAAAATGATGTGCAATAGCTTTATCTGAGGATTATCAACTTTAATATTCTTAGCGAGCCGATGATAAGCTTACTTTAGATTATGAGAATGAGAAAAGATTAAAAACGGACTTTGTCATTTGAAATATCAAATAGACCTCAGACCATGCCTTCTAGAGCATCCAGCCATCCTTTGCTTGAGCCATTGAATTAGAAAGTTAATTGTTCTTTCGTTTAGCAATATGTAAATAGCTCATCAAAACTTTTAAGTGAAGAAACAAATTCGTCCTCGCACTGCAAATCTCTTGAGGTACCATGACAGCAGTGTTGAAAACAAAATCATATGGAAAACTCTTTACACTATTAAACAATCTCTTATTCTTAGTTGTTCCGATTACGACACGAAAATTTGATTTCTACAAACCTTGAAACCTTTTTACAGTGAAAGTTTAACCAACAAGAAGTAACGATCGAGTCTTTGAAATATAAGCCAAGAAAACAAAAAACAACAGCATGCTCTTTTTTCCTTCAGAATACATGTTTTCTTTCATTTGACCTGGAACTCCCAATATCAGACCTTAGGAGTCATTTTGACGAACTTTCATCTCTGATCTTTCGACAGACTCACTGCCTCTCCAGCGATTCCAGCGCATTACCGTTGATCCACTTTGTCCTTTTCGGTACAAACCGTTTAGGTTTGAGTGTTGGCAACTGTTGTACCACCAGCCGCCTTTCATGGATGAAGCACAGTTGTGTTGGGATCTGTCATTATCCTGATCTTTGCTGCTAAATTGTAGGCCACGATGATATGCAAGAGAATCACCTGCAGAGCCTGTTAAAAAAAACTCTTGAATTAATCGTCATGCAACGAACAATCACCTCCACAGCAACAAACACTACCATGTTCAGAGTGAGGTTTTCGTGAGGCCCAACTTATACTAGCAAAATGTTTGATAACATAATTCTTAGTACGCGCGCTCAGCTCGCAAGAGACACTGCGCGGGTGCAAATTAACAATATGCCCTCGAATATATAGTCGTTGTGAGAAAGTTCAATCGCACCTGAATAACTTCCCAATATTAATAAATATTTCTCTTCCTCATTGGCCACAGAAAATGACTGGTACTCTGCAAATGCCCTTCCACCACGGACGTCTTCCAGGTCAACACGAAGCTTGTTACTGCTGCTCGCAGTCAGGCGATAAATTTTGTCCAGCCCGAGCCAAAACTCGCCGTTCAGATTGCCGAAGCCCTGTCTGTAGTCATCCCAGGTGCGGAAGAAATCTACAGTACCGTCAAATCTCTTTTGAAACACCGTCCATCCTCCCCCAGCCGTCGTCTGATCACAGAAGACTTTAAATTCACCCAAACCGTCAGGATCGATGTAATACACTCTACTCATCTTATAGCCAGACTTGTAAATTTCGAGACAGCTCTTAGAAGCTACAAGAGAGAGTATTCAATTTTATGTAATTGGGATTGCAACCTAATGAGGTTTAAATGGGGAGCTTGAAAATTGATTTTGCTACCAGCAACTTGGAATCTCTGTAGAATACTCGGTTCTATTATTTTTCCATCCCGAAAAAACTTAGCTTTTTCTTACCAGCCTACTAAGACATTCGTAAACTTGTAATTATCCCTATCCCCATAAATCCTGCCTTCTAGGAAAGAAAATATTTATAAGCATAAGCTATAAGAAAAACAATTGATCATTATTGTGTGCATCAAGATCATCATCATCGTCCTTCGCCGTAGTCTTCTTTATTGTCAATCTTTTGGAGTTTGATTCCACATTTGCTTAATCATCACGAAAATTTTAATGCAGACAGAAGCTTTTTGTCTTCTGTAGTTGGGTTTGGTTACTCTAAACTACTGTTGATCGCGTTGACAGGCCGTGTAAAAAAATAAATAAATGGTGTGATAAATAAGAATTAAAAAAGACATATATTAGAACACGAAACTCGACGACAGCAACAAAATCTCGGAAGAACACTTTGAACAGATCTATCATTGCAAATCCACACCTGAAAAATGCGATCCAGCTAGCGAAAGAAATGTCTTACAGACTGGACAAAGTACTATCATTAATTTCCCTGTTCCCACCTTCAAGTTTTGAGCCAAGGTTTGCCATGTAATCAATTTCTAGATTTGGAGTAAACCGCAGCAATCTGATCCACATTGAAATGTAATATTCGGCTTGGTGCAGAGGTTGTATTCTGCCTAGTTACCTAAAGTAGATTGTGTGAAACCCCTCTTGGCACGACTGTTCGAATCCCTTCGAAGCCTGAAATTTTTTCAGGCTGCTTTTTTGTAATTGCTAAAGGTGCAGTCCACCTATGAGGGTCAATTCTTTGCCTAATTTTCATCTGCAGGTGAAATGAAATTGAATTCAATTGCGAGTTGTTATCCAGAGTTCGTCAACTCCTCGTACGGTGCGCCATAAAGCGGACGGGTCAAGAAACATATAACGGATGTTGGAAAAAAGGTTTGTTAACAATGCGTTGAGTTTCACAAATAAAGCGTGTGCTGCACTATCAAGATCAAACGTTTTATTTTTAAAAGTGAGTGACTATCTAGGCATGCACTAATGGTTCATGCATGCACGCATGGCTCATTGACAATTTTAAAGGTGTGGCTGTTTGGTTAGCTCAAATTGCTCATAGCTATATCAGCGCTTCAAGTTGGCGGGTGAAAAATATATCTGGTCATATTTGTCAACTAAACTTTAGACCAAAGTCGCCAATTGGCAACCAACAGATCGAAAAGAAAAGAAAAATAAAAAAAGGAGACTTGAGAAAATTATCAATCTTTGGTCGAATTATCGAACAACGCCCGTTTGTCCTGTCTTTCTCTTGTTCTTTCTCGCCGTTCCGTCACTCTAGATACGCATGAACCATAAATGAGCGTTGATCAAGTCAAACTGATTTCAATGACATAACCTTCATTTAAATGACGTTCAGCATCTCAGTCTAATCATCAACTTTGCAGTACGAAATAAGTCTTAAGCGATTCAAAATGTTGTTTAAAATAAGGAAGGTTTTCAACACTAATAGTTTAGCTCACTGCAAACTATGAGAGATGTTTTTCAGCTGCACAATCGACCGAAATCGTATTAATCCGGTCTCAGCATCTTTGTTGTGAATCTTCTCTGGTACCAGACGTTTTCTTTCTTTTTTATTTTTTCTTTAGGAGTGAGAGAGGAGTAGTTGCGCGACCATGAAATGTTTAAATGGCGACCATTTTACAATTTTTGAAAAACGGGCTTGGAGCCATAATAGACGTTAAATTGTTATTGTAATAAGTACTTACGTATTTGACACCTTTCTCCTTTGTATCCCGGACGACACTTGCTGCCATTTATTTGTTCATTGTTTTCATGGAAAACATGGACGCATGTGGCCTGGGTCAAGTTTAAAAAAACGCGTCAAGAATGTTTCCTCCAGTTTTTTGATGGCCGTACAAGCGATAGACTTTTCTATGACTAATATAATTTTGATTCCTATTTATTTCTATGAAAAGCGATTGCAATGGAACATCATCCTTTAAACTGTTGAATTATGACGATGTGAAACATCTCAAAAGGCATTAAACGAAAAAACTGCTCAAGGATTAAATTTAGATCATTCAATAAAGAAAAATCAATTCTTCGTGAATGAATGTATATAAAATGTAGAGAGATAAAAGTGTAAATCAGGAGAACATTTTTTTTGAGGAGGTAATTGCGTGTGCGACAAAGAATCCAATTAACAAATTATGAAGTAAGTCTTACTTTTTATGCCTTCTGTTGTTTTCACGGCGCTCTGTTATAAAAAATTGATGGCAGCTGCAAAGCTACTCTGTATAAATTGAAGTTAAACTTGATCCTTACGTTAAACGGCAAAAGGGAAACATTGAACGTCGTGCCACCGAGTTCTCTAAGCTATTGTCGATGCTATCTAAAGCCTTGCTTTAAGGATAACAGGAAAAGGGAACCAAATCGGAGTTCATTTATGCCAATTGTCTTTTCCTTAGGCATTGAGACTAAATGTACTAATGACTGAGAGGGTCGGGAGCAAGCCTTGCTTACAGCAGTCTCTGCATGCTGGCTTTTTAAATTTTCGCGCTCGTGCAACTCCAGCATTCCTTTTTAACTTACTTGCTCAAGGTTATTCACAAAACCAGGAAAAAATAAGAAGGAAAAAAAGCAAGGCGTCCAAACTCTGTGATCTCTAAGGATTAAACAAATACGACTTTTGAAACGGTTGTTAATAGCAAACAATGGAAACTAAACGGTGATTAATGTTAGTGTTACCAAAATTTAATATTGACACGAATTAACAATGATTGCATTAACGCCTATAGAATCCAACACGATAACAAGCAAACTTCAGAGATGCATTTTTTTACTGACCTGAACAGATTCAAAGTACGTGGATCCTTTCTTCTGTTTGAAATCATCCGGGTTCATCTGCCATGTTATGTTGTTCAGCTCACAAATGCGCTTCGTATTATTGCTTTTGTGATAAACATTAAACGATTTGCAACTGCCATTTCCCATACATTTTAGCTGACACTCAAACTCGTCAAGAACATCAGTTTTAGTCATAACGTGACCCAGTAAGGCATAGCCTGCAAAGAGAAGTCTTTAGGTAAACATGAGGAAATTAGGCTGGACCGAGCCGGGTTTATTACTTACCAACTTGAGGTTTAAAAACACTCCCACATAAGTCTCTGTTTGCCCCAACGAACAAAACTAACAGAAATATGCTAGTAATCACAAAGACCAAGTGATTTAGCCGCAAGCCCTGCATGGTTTTCTTCTTTGCGAAGTCTTTCAGGATACTGTAGAAATCGCCCTCTTTGTCGCCCAGAACCTCCTTGTGGACAAAGTTGCCTTCGGAATGAATACCTTAATAATTACTTGTGTTCAAATGAAACCTTTGTTGCCTTCAATCCAACGTAAGCTTTAACAAGTTCAGTAAAGAGAAAAATATCATCCGCGGCCTTGCTTATTAACAAGTTAAGAAAACATATCTGTTGCTTGAAACCACAACTGTAAAATCCTCAGATATTTGGACAAAAGTTTATCAACTAAAGAAGTGTCAGCCCATGTTCGATATGATTAGAAACGAGCTGCGTAACTGGGTCGAGTACATGGACTCGAGGCTCAGTTATTGGCCAACATCGAAAAACAAAACAAAAGGTTTTTTTAAAGAACTGTTTTTACAATGTCCCATCGCCAAGGGATTATAAACAATTTTTAACTTCTTACTATCGCATAACTAAAAAAAGGAAACTCTAATGGATACTTATAGAAAATAAAAGTCCCAACAAAGAAACGAAAAAAGTATAGACTGTTCGAGCGCAAAAGAACTGTTATTTAATTATTTTTATATGTTTTTAATAAAATGTTTACGAGTAGGGTATAGGCCTGTACCGATTGTGCTCGTAGAATAGTGGAAAGTTTCTCACTGGAATATCAAAAAGTTGCTAAAAAAAATTGCCAAAAACTGATCAATAAAGTCGCCACCTCAGCTAAATTCTTGATATTTTTATATAAACGTTGATTAAAAGCTTTATTTTCGGTACTCACATGTAGTAATTGGTGATATCGGTCGTGAAAAACAGCTGAAAGCTTAACTTTCAAGAGTTGGTCGCAAATATGAGCGAAATTTAAGGATAACTTTTAGTCCAACGGAACAAAACACATGGTTTATTTGACGCCATTTTTGCCAATTATCCATAATCTAAGTTAGAGAAAGATCGCATTAAGCTCGTGAAACGTTGTCAGGTGTCAGGTTATGTGTCCCAAAAGTTGACAAATATTCGAGGACTTTGCATAAATTGAAGTTTCCTATGCAGTCGTCGACTTTTTCGTGCCTAATATGACTTTTGATCGAACAAAATGAATTATTATGAGCCGCACCACGAAACATTCTATGATTATAGGTTAATGGTACTCTGGATTTTGTCAAGCCAAGACAGAAACACTCATTACGAATCGAGATCGGACACACTTTACAAATCTGTGATTATTACTAGCTTGGAAAAAAATTTAGGGTGGACCAAAGTGTTTATTTATCTTTAATTTGCGTACTGTATCTATTTCTTCATTTGACTTCGCCATTTCAACCACAAATTGGATATTGTTTCGTTATTTAACAAGTCCTATAAAACATCGGTGAATAAAAGAAAGGAGTCTAGTTTGACGTCGGCAAATTGATTAAAGCGCGTTGTTGATGGGAAGAACGAGCCAGTGTTAAGTTATGCTACTCCTTCATTGAACATTGTTGTTGTTTGGCGGTCTTCCTTTCACACGTTTCTATCCCCCCACGCTCGCCTCGCGTTTGCTGCCGCTTGCCTGAAAAACGCAGATTGACATTTGTTCGATCTGTTGTAAAATAGAGATATTTGTTGAAGAAGTTGTGGGAAAAAAAGTCCTTAATATTTCAAAGGAGTCTCCCATAATGTACTTTACGACTCAAAGTTTCCGATCTCCTCGAAAACAAATTTTTATTTGGAGAATATATAATCGACTTGTGGATTTTTCACGTCAGCAGGACATCATCGGACAGGATTATCTACTTATGAATCCTCTTTATCCTAATATGAAAGAGATTATCACAGAAATAATATCTATATGAAGTTTTTTACAGTCCTTTACTTGGATGTGATCCTGTCTCATTTCTACTCGTTTAACTGTAATGTGATTGATGTGTAAATACTCTTAGTTGTTGTCGGGTTGTTCATTTTGTTCGTTTTTTTTTGTTAGATTTTTTTCGCTTTTGTTGCTTGGGCTTTTAGTTCTGTATTATTCTCTACTGATTTGGCCCGTTTAATGGCAAAATATACACGTCGAGTTTCTGTTGCGTCACTTTTATAATTTTAGGGTCACATTCAATTATTATTACTCGAACCTAGCCGTAGGCGGCGAGTCTTTATCTACTGGCCGTTTTTTCGTGTTTCGTCGCCAAATGCCCTTCACTTGGATGTGATCCTCTCACGTTTATTATACCCGTTTAACTGTCATGTGATTGACGTGTGGATACTCTTAGTTGTTTTCGGGTTGCTCTTTTTTTTTTTGTTAGCTTTTTTTCGCTTTTTTTTTCGCCTTATTCCTTATATACTCCTCAAGCAGACTCGAGTTAACGCTTTCAACAGCGTCTTATTTTGTCAGGCACCACTGAAATATTGATGTTACAGCAAAGACACTTTGTTTTCCCCATTGTTTTATCTTTATTGGAACCACAAGCTTAGCTACACCTACATCTCTTTTATAGAAGTATTTTATTTTTATGGCTTCGTCAGCGGTTTTAACTTTGATTAATAATCATGCACTTCTGATTTTTTTGAAAACTTTACTTTTAAAACTAAAATACATCAACCCTTAAATATTTGCTGAGAACATATTCATCTTTTGACACTGTCAAAGTATGATGAACCTTAGAAGTCCTTTGGACGGATTTTCATCTCAGACCTCTTAACAGATTTATAATTTTTTTTCCAGTGATACCACGCCATTCCTTTACCGTCATTTTTATTATTCATGTAGAGGCCGTTGAGGTTTGAGTAATAGCAACTCTTGTACCACCAAGCGCCCGTATACGTGGAGGCACAGTTGCTTGAGGAGGCATCATTATCTCGATCTTTAGTGGTGAATGGTAAGCCGCGATGAAAACTGAGAGAATCACCAGCCGTGCCTGAAAAAATGTATTTTCAGTGAGAATTTTATGATAATGTGCCTGAAAAAGTGAAAGATTTGTTTTACCGCTTTTTAATTAAGATTGAAACATTTTGCATAATGAGTGTAAATTTCCTAAACATCAATAACCCTTAAGTCTTGGAAAAATGTCTTCGCTACAATCGTATTTAGAGAAATCATTTTGAAATAGAGAAAAATATGACAAAACACTTTACTTTTAACCCTTTTCCTCCTTTTCTCCACATCAGTATTGCCGACGATATAATTGTTCTTACACCGTGCAACTGCTTTACTTGACTAACGTTACATACTAACACCACTTTTAGATTAAATCAGTTTCACCTGAATAACCTCCTAAACCCAGCAGGTATTTCGCCCTTTCGCTTGCCACAGAAAATGAACTGTACTCTGCAAACGCTGTTTTACCATGAAAGTCTTCCAAGTCAACACGAAGCTTGTTACTGCTCCTCGCTGTCAGGCGGTGAATCTTGTCCAGTCCGAGCCAAAACTCGCCGTTCAGATTGCCGAAGCCCTGTTTGTAGACATTCCAGCCGCGGAAAAAATCTACTGCACCACCATATCTCTTTTGAAACACCGTCCATCCTCCACCGGCTGTTGTCTGATCACAGAAGACTTCAAATTCTCCCAAACCATCAGGATCGATTTTGTATACACCACTGATCTTGTCGCCTGACTTGTAAACTTCGGCGCAGTTCTTATTAACAGCTGAAAAAAAAAGAGAGAAAGCGAAACTGAATAAGCACCAAGTCATCTAAATCGTCTTCGTTCAATCTAATAATAATTTTTCCCACCAACCTTTCCCATCTTGCTTCTGACAAGTTTGGTTCTTCTTTATGTTTCGGATTTCTTGTTCAAGTTTGGTCAGTTGTTGTTGAATGTCGGAAAACATATTTTCTATTTTCTTGGAGTTGGGACCAGCGTAGAAATAGTTATTATTGACACCACAATGCGGATGATGTTTCGTATCGTTATCGGTTCTTGCTGGCCTAGACGACAGTTTAGTCGAGTTCGACAGCGCCGTCACGAAAAAAGAGAAGAGAAGAACTTCACAGAGATATTTCATCGTGAATCTTTGTCCAAAAACTTGCTCCAAGTGTAGGTGATTGCTATAACTGATCCACTGAAGGAATGATTTTTCAACACTGAACCGAGTATTTCGAATGTCTGTGAACAACCTTTGTTATTCGAGCCTTCCAACAAGATTTTTCGCGTGTCCACATTCTATTTTAGTCATAACACTAATGAACTCATTACAATAAAGTGTCACTATTGTTTAGCCACCGTGCTTCACTAAATTTGTTATTCATAATTTGCCCATTTACTCAGCGACCGGCAACGTTCCTAAAGAACGACGCTGACAAATTAATTGAACAAACATGTGTTCATCAATTACCTTGGGAGAAAAACTCCTATTACTGGAGTTTGGCCGATTAAGGTCGAGAGAAGCATAGCGTCTGAACTGAGCTAAGAAAATTGGACAGTCAACATCGTAGTCTCATATTTACATTTTCGCGGAAAACAAACTGATCCTAGTAAACATTACATGATAAAGAAAGTGATCGTTTTCTAATGGTTCGAGATTGAATTCACTAGAAATGATAATTTTTGTGATCCTGCAGAGCTAATAGCTGACAGTAGTTTATCGAATGACTTTTCACGCAAGAAGCTTCACAGGTGTATCAAATACAGGAAGGGCAACTGAACTGCGTGACTGAGGTTGGGTCTTTGATCAGCGAGTGTCGTTCACTGGCTGACACGTTTATCAGTCTTGACTGAATAGCTGCAAAATTGATAGGCCATGTAATACATCGCTACTGAAGTAGTCTGTGAGTAGGCCCTTATTATTATTAGCGCTGCGGCACAAGCGTTCCTTCGCCCTCAATTAAGTGAACTGCCTTAGGAGAAGCGAGCCTGCGAGAGGTCTGTAAGGGGTCCGGCACAAGTACCAGATCACCCTCTGGCTAGCGTTTCTCAAGCCTCGCCCTTTTGCGGAGGCCAAGAAATGTACGTATCGAGGCACAAATAATGTTCGCAGACTCAGTCATACCCCAACACAAAGGAATTAAAGTAAAAGGAGAGGCAAATTAATACAAATAATAATAGCAAAAATTAGGTTATATGGCCGGATGTTTCCATGAGGCCGAAACTACAAAAATTTGAACAAACAAGTTTACTGCGACTGGACTGATACATGCATAACAGGTATTGCACCCACTCTTCAAGTCTCTAGTTCATTCAAAGTGATCATTTTTATGGATAAAACAGGTCAAAAGTAGATAAGAAATACTTGAAAACAATGTTTTAGTGGGCGTAAGAAATTGGTCGGTAGACTTGAACTGACGTGAGATCGCGTAGATGGAAATACAGAATGTGGAGTTCCGCAACGCAAGTTACTCGAAATGAAGTAACACCTAACGAAAAAAAGGAATAAGCTGATCCCTATTTGCGTGGATTAGCCATAAAAAAAGTTTACAAGGCTTCTTAATTAAAAACTATTTTATATGTTCCTCCACAATGGGGCCTCTCATACCTGTAGCTAATAAATGGAAGAAATGCTCAACAAGCGATGATGATGATCCTTCTCTGATCCCTCTATTGTCTATAATCTGCCGCCATTTTGAACTTTGACGTATGCATCGCTGACAATGGGAAGTGTTCACAAAGGACAAACGGGTGCAACATCACAAAGCCAGAAATGGAACCCCAAAACAAATTAGGTATGTATGTCTATTCATTTGATAAGAAAGGCGACAGTATAGATTTCTGTAGGAATACACAACTGGATAAGAGAGTAGATGGAACAAGATTGTGGACAACAAAAATATTCTGCTTCCCCCACCCGCCCTTGGGGGACAAGGACTTCCCCATTAAAGGGACAGTGATACACCCTAAGAATTTTAAACTACGCCCAGAAAGAGAGGATGGATCTGGACACTGCAACAAAGCATATGCAGCCCCTAAAAGAGACTATTGTAAGACACCAAGTCAACATTTTTATGATTTAGATTATATATTAACTTTTTCGATTTAGATGATTAAGATATTCATTTCGTCACATGTCTTCATGACCAACCCCAAAAGAGACCCTAATTGCTTAAAGTATACGGTTTATTGCCCTGATCAGTACCCTTGGTGAAACAGAAATCCAAATTTACACTCCAAAGCATGCAGACGAGGATCCTCCCCTTTTCAGATGGGAGTCCCCCTGATTTCTACTTAGAGAGTGTTAAGTAAATATTGAACCCTTGGCAGGATCATTGTCACTAGCCCAATCACCTTGAAGGAATTGTAGACTCAGCTTTAGCAGCAAATCATTGCTGCACAAGTATAATATCCATTGTGAAGTTGAAGGGGAGGGATGAGGGGGGCTGTGAGGTGCAGCTCTGTCTACATCATAGTCTTGACATTTTTCAAAATAATCTGAAGTGAAATAAACTGAAAGGCAAGTTGTGGCTTTGATCATGCATGGTGAACATACTATGCATAACATACCATAGGGCATGGCTTGTATTAAATATTTTGTAAATTGATAACCTTTACCAATGTCTAACTGCACCAATAGAATAGGGATAATTCTTTTATTACCATACTTTGATAAGATACTGATTTAAAATCTTCACTTGCACTAAATGAAAACAACAATTCAGTTTGTTTTCCACACAAGAGCAACATATAGTTATCAAGGTGTTGGTTTCAGTTATTCACCTCTTCTTTTGGTTTTGTTAAGTAGATAAGTCCAAGTTTTAGCTCTCACTTATGTTCATGTTGAACCAGCTTGTCCAATAATTGTCAATCAGAGATTGGATTTCTGGATAGTTCTGAGTTCCACAATTTTGATTTTCATATGGTAATTAACTGGAGGCCTGAATACCATGGCTAAATTAGTGGACACACCATTAAGAAGGAAAAGAGTGTAATCTGAGGGTATTTCAGTCAAATCAGCAATGCTGCATTCAATTGAGGCCCTATACCTAACAATACATCAATATTTATGAAGTAATAGATAACAAGCAAATAGTAGAGAACTGCTAACTAATAAATGATGGTCATTGAAAAAAAATAACCCCAGATTTCTAGTGGTATTTGCTATGCAATCTGAACTTGTTATCAGTTGACTATTGTTGGGTTATGGAGGGTTAGGTATACATTTGCTCAGATTCTGACATTAATCCCAAGATAGCATTTGTCTTTTAGGGCCCAGTTGTTTAAAGGGCAGATAACACTATCCAACAGATAAATCGTTATCCAGTAGATAAGTGTTGACAAAACATACTATGCTATCCACTGGATAGTAATTTATCCAATGGATAGCGTTATCCATCTTTCAAACTACAGGGGCCAGGAGTTTTTCCATTGTGGAATTCTAACTGCAGCCACAAAAGTAGAATGATAATTTAACTAAAATTCTTATTCCATAAGAGTGCACTAGTAGATGAGGGATAAAAAATTTCAATTGGTGATTTGCTAAAGAAAAGCACAGTGAGTAGAATTAATTATTCTTAATGTGATTGACATTTAAAAGTGATTTCGTTTACCTAAACATAACCAAACAAACATGTATACTTTTTCTAAATTTGGAGCTGGAAGTTAGAACTATAATTTGAAAGAAGACAAGGTATACTCTTTTGTTATATAATTATCTCCACTTGCCTGCTATTAATAAGTAGGAGCAGATTTTTACAGTGTAATTGAAGAATTTAGAAGCCATAAAATCATTAGCAATATAAAGCATAAAAAAATTCCACAATTGAGTAAGACCAAGAATATTGTGAAACATTCAGCTTCACTCCAGGGTATGTATCCAAAGCATGAATAATCTGCCAATCAAAATTTAAAAAAATACTTGGGAACATTACATTCTTTCAGAGCCAACATTTCTTTTCTCTCTGAGTCAAGGTGCAAATACTGTCTCATTAACTAATAACCCCCAAAATAACTTTTTGCTACTTCCCTCTCCAATAAAAGGAAAAGAGAGAAAGATATTCGTTTTTTCAGGCAAGCATACTAAAATGAAAAAAAAAAAGAAAATTAACTACTTTAAATAAAAATAAAATATATCATCACGTAATGACTGTCAATGAGTCCAACCACTATAAGTAAGTCAGTTTCTGAAAATGAAAAGGCAGAAATAGGGAAGGGATAGTTCTTTAAGCTCCTCTTCTAGAATGAGGAGGGAAGGAGGGGGAGGGTTCAAAAATGCTGCTGAGTGTATTTTGTATTTAACATTCTTATAGAAGGACATACATAGATGTACATGTAGCAACCTAAAATCCATAGAATACTTCCCTTCGGATAAAAACCTTATCACTAGCTTCCTTTGCACTCATCATAATTGATGATACATGTACATGTAAGTTGTCAAAAACCTGATGTTTCACCAACAAATACTATCTCATCTCTTCTCCAAGAAATTTCATTTCAAATTTTTTTTTAATTAAGTTAAATATATTAAAAGTCCAGAAATGCAACAGGAAAAGAAAATAAATTAAAGTCACCTCATCCTCATTCAATATTTTTCTAAACTTTGTCCCTCTTGATAGCAATGTTATACGAATTGGTTCACTGTTGTTCTGAAAATAAAAAGTCTTTATCTTATTACCTTGAAGTGTATTTAATAGTATTACGTAGTTGTCTAAGAGCCTGGTGCCTCATTACTGAGGAAGCAACCCTTACTTCTAAAGCATGAAGCACTGATAGAAGTGTATTACCAGTTGGCTGTTGGTCCATCACAGGCAGCCATGACACTAGGTTGGTAACCATTCAGTTATACTCCTGAGTGGAAAGATGCACTGTGAGAGTGCCTGGCCTAAGATCGTTACACAATGTGGATCATCCATGCCTTGAACATTGATCATGATCAGCTAACATGACCAGTGGAGTTCAGCATGCAATTAATAATGGTAAATGAAAGATAAGGCATGAAAATGAAAAGTGCAAAATAACATGATACCGGTAATTCATTTTCAATAACTGAGGGGACAGTGTAAATTTGCCATTGTAAAGAGTCTCTAAGCTGATGTTTCGAGCATCTGCCTGTCATGGCATTTGCTCTAACAAACAGCTAATAATACTTGAAATGTCAGCTTATAAAATCTTAAGAGGCCAACTTACATTATCAATTGAGTTGATAAAACCAAATGATCTTGTTATACTCACCCACTGATTTAGCACCACAGTTGTGTTAAAAAAATTATCCCTTTATCAAAGTGCAAAATATTCATGCAGAAAGTCAAACAAACTAATGAGAACAAAATGCTTCTTATAGCACAGGCCACCCAAGCTCACATCTCAAGAAAAAGCCAGTAATTAATTCATGAAAGCATCACCCTTTGTGTGACTTGAAGTTAAGTTGCAAGAGGAACCATTGAGAATTTGAACATGTTACAGGGAAAAGTTTGGGGAATGAAATATGGTAGATTTACAATGCTAAATATTTTGAAATATGAACATTCACGTAAAATCAATAAAACTTACACACATCCTGTATGTCTGTCATAGTTTCTGGCAATTTCTGCTGTTTTAAGCTTGCTTTACTATCACTGTTACTTCTGGTAAAAGACGACGTCAAGCTTGACTTCGTCTTTTGACAGGAATAACAATAATGGAATTTTCTGAACATGTCAACAAGACAAAGTCAAGCTTGACTTCATCTTTTCACAGGAATAACAATGAAAGAAAAGCAAGCTTAATAAACAGCAGAAATCGCCAGAAACCACAGCAGACACACAAGATATGAGTAAGTGCTATTGATTTTATGTGTAAAATGTTCATATTTCGAAATATTTATCCTTGTAAATTGATCATATTTCATTCACCATACTATTCCTTACAACTTGAACAAATTCTCAATGGTTCCTCTAATTGTAACCTGACACCAAGTCACACAATGGGTGATGCTTCCATGATTAATAGCTTGCTTTTTCTTGAGACGTGAGCTTGGGCAACCCGTGCTTATAGGTAGAAATACACAATCATAACAATACCACAGTGAAGGAATACATTGGAAAACACAATCTTCACCTGCAAGTTCTTATCCTGGATGATACCCACTCTTCCCATGACATGTTCAGAAAATGCTTTGAAAAGACCACTCTTGAACAACCTAGAGTCTGGAAAAATTAAAGACTGCTCTATTAAGACATTTTTGTAGATAAAAGGTGAAAAACGATTTTTTATTAAAATAAAATGCAGAGCTACTAGATCCTTGGCTAACTAGTCTCTCAGCCCCATCTAAAGAATGCAAATGTCAGCCTAACTTTTGATTGGTTTAAAGGCTTGGCACTTAACAATTAAATAGACTATTGTAAGTTACAATGTAACCTAAAATGATCACATGTAGTATTAACAAACAGAAGAAAAAAGAAAACCAACCAGAGGTGTGTTGTAGTACAGTCCAAACACCATTATTGGCAGAAGGGCAAAGATGGCTTCTTTAAAACACACCTACAAATACAAATTAAACTAATATATTAAAAGACATGCAAGACAAGAATACTCCAGTAAACTTTCAATAGTTGTAGCACATTAAACAACAACAAATCTACTGTCTTGTTTTCAGATTCCTTTCCAAGATAGACAATAGGGTTTGATGAAAACACTTTCCATGTTACTCCAAAGTTCCCCAAACTTTGTCTCTCATGCTTGATAAAAAAATCAATTCCACAAAATCAGATGACAACAAAAGAGATAGAAAAGAGGTGTAGGACATAAGGAGAACTCTGGAATATTTCTGTTTATATTGAAACTCAGAAAACTGTTAACCCAGGAAATATATAAAATTAATCCAAAATGTCGTTGTATCAGGAAGAACAATTAAGCCAGTCAGACAGAGAGAAACTTATTTACAAGCAGTAAAGGCAATTTCTTTTTTTTGTTTGTTTGGTGATATGATCCTAAATGTGAACGGCCAAAACACAATAAACAGAACCTAAACATTGAAGGTGTTTATGGCTTAATTTTCTGAGTATGTTGTGTACAGCTCATAGCACTGAATTTTTTTTACTATTAACATAAACTAAGATACTGTATGTGCATTTGAAAGTTTTGTTTGCACAGTCACAAAATATATGCAAAGTAAAGGGGAGAAGCTTTTCTGCACAACTTAATAAGCTCAGTCTATGGTTTGTATTACTACTTACACTTTAATCTTCAATGTTGCCTTGCACCACAATTAAGACCCCATGAAATTGTTAGCTTTAATATTACCCAAAACCTAGTGAAACTGTTAATCCTTGGATGGACTACAAATAGATTAGTTTCTATCTATCAACCATTACTGGGGTCAGGACTCTGTTAGTATGATGAAAAAATTTAGAATCTTCAAACTTTTTCCCCCAGTACAATGTTGACATCAGTATCAAACGATCCATTCACATGCTGAGTGACATACAAGTTGAAAAAATCACAGAAGTGATGGTACATGTTTACAACTGCAATAAAAAAAATCTCCTCAATAATAATTAATATTAAATTTACAGTAATTACACAGGTGATACATTAGAGAAATAATGAAAAAGAAAAAATTAACTCTTCTTTATTTCCTAACATTTATACCATTTTGCAATGGTTACATTGTGTCCTAAGTATAAACCAGGCTTTACAGGTGTTAAGAGGAAAATACACAAACCTGCATCTAATTTCATGAAGAAAGTAGGTTTCTCCACCAGGATATCTCAGTGTTCCTCCTGGTTTGGTTTAAAGGACAAGGAAGAGAAATCTTCTACTTCATTTAACCTGGAAAAAGTAGTAACATAAGGAATTAGGGAAAGATAGTGAAGCTTATTACTAACTTAATCTACAAAGGAAACAAACTGTGAGGTTCAAACTTAATTTCAAAGTAAACTTTCTCTATTACTTTATGCCATTCATCTTCACTGTATGATAATATATACATTGACAAAGAAAAAAGATAATAATGGTTAAATTTTCTATTTTTGCATTGACTAAATTATGCAAATACTATACACACAGATGAACAGTACCATAGGGTATGTTGACTAGTCCATAATGTGACGCTTGCGACGAAAGAGGAAACTTCGAGGGGTGTCGCTATGCGTGTTTTCTAAGTGTCGCTGATGTGGGGACTATTTTACCGGTCGTAATGAAACGTGTTTATTTAGATCACGGTCACGATCACTATCGTAAACTGAAATTACAATAATATAACGAATGCATGAATCTAATTGAATTGGTGCGAAAGGCATGAAAGAAACGCTTTACGTGCTTATGTCGATAACGCGATTAAAATAACAACAATCAACGTGAATTAACATAAACAAATCATAAAAGGCTAAATAAAAACTACTCGAGATTCAAAGATCGGCTACACAATGACCATTTGCGGCTGATTAACAGCCCAAAGACTAAAATGTGGGCGTTACTTTGTGAGCGTCTAGTTATTTCAAAATACTCCTTGATTTCAAGATAATTAGTTGTACTGTTGTACAACACAGTACATATGTGCGCTATCGCCCAAGGTGAAAAACTAAACTTAAACATATTGAAATAAAACTAACAAAATCACTTACATATCGGTCCTGCTTGTGCCAAAGGTTTGGAACGAAAGACGAAGTTATTGCTGTTCAAGGTGAAATCTTACAAAACTCTGGCTTATAGGGACGCATACGAGCCTCTGATAATGTAAATATTTTGAAGCGTCAGATTTTTAATTCATTGATTTAAGCTTTGTATTACACATAAGATACATTAGTTTTTAGTAGCATCTTTTAGCATTTTTATTCATTGTAAATTTTTAATTTTTAATTTTCGAGGTCCTTTTTGTAAACCACTTTTTAGTGAAAAAGTTTCCTCATTAAAGATTGTCAATAATAATAATAATAATAATTATATGCGCGTGGTGACGCTAAAATATCCGATTTCAAACCAATAGGGAAAAAGATAAACATTGTAACTAAGATCGTAACTAGGCACACAAATTAAAGTAATTGACAATTGATCTAATAAAAAAAAAAGGCTGTTCTTTGTTCGATATCCTTAACACATAATTTGCAGTCAATTTATCATGAAAAATATGATTTTACCATGAACTAAGCTCCATTCTGTATTTTCCTTCTTCACTGAGGGCACTAGCATCCACTTCACAAAACCCACCAATTTTCTGAGGCTTGAATTTATCTGCCTTTGATGTGCTAGGTATTGTGGTCACAACAACAACAACATCAGTTTATTAGACAGCAACAAAAGAAAGTAAATTGATCATGGTACAAATGTAAGACTAGTAATAATTAATTATACATTTTTTAAGTTTTAAAACAAAATTAATACTAAGAGTATCATCTAAAGGTAAGTTGCTTACAAGTTTCAAACTTCCTCTTTGTTATACAATTAAAACTGTTTTCATACCAACCATTCTCATGTAATGAATAGTGAAAATTAAAGCCTTGGGGTCCCAATGTCTCCTGGGAAAAATTAAAAAATTCTGTCTCACAATAATGACAAGTTGAGGGTTGTCTAATTACATATGTAGCAATAGGGATCTAATTTTCCCCACAAATTCCGTCTGAATTAATTTCCTTTAGTTGAAACAAAATCAATCATAATGAATGTAAAATATGATCCTCAGAACAATGTCAATTTTGCATTTTTTATTATTATAAAAATGATTGCATTATAAGGCTATTTTATGCCTTATTACTCTCACTTGCAGTCAACCAAAATTGATAGCCAAACAGTTTTTCCTCTGTAACGAAAATCAGTTGTGTGTTTGATAGACTATTTTCTTTTGATCTAATTATATCACTAAAAATAGGTGTCATCAAAATTTGTCATCAACAAATAACATTGAATATATTCCCAAACAGAATCTTTACTTAGATCTTCCTTCAATCTGTACCTTTGTCCATTTGGCATATTTCTGAAATCCATGAATAGATGCTTTGATTTGCAGTATGTCAGCTGCTTGGAGCAAACAAGAGATGAGGCATCTGCCTGGAAAGTTAATGATAGATGAGCCATTTAAGTTGAATGTTTATCTCCTGAGTTAGCCTCTGATCATATCCTTTTTGGAGACTTGGGGTATATTGTGCATTGAGAAGAAGTCCGTAACTCAAATATTGGTGGTATGTTTTAAATTTGATCACCTACTTGTTGTACTGTCTATCTGAAGGTTGGAGTTAGATTTGTTATCATTATTTTAAGTTTGATATTATGAAGAGCAGCCAGATGGTCAGATGACGCTTTATAGTTATAAGCCTCAGCCAAACCTTTGGGCACTGTTTGCAGATGACTTTGCCAATTTGGCTAAAATTATATCTAAACTTTACTGGATCATAAAACACTTCACTGTTCCTATTTTTCCATGCATTCCTCCTTTCACCCTTAAACCCCTTCAGAGAAGTTTCAGATTCTAACCTGGGTTTCCTTTGGTTTGCAAACCAATTGTAAACTGTCCTGAACAGATTTCACAAAACCAAAATCACTTTCTTTCCAGAACTGGTGAATTTTGTCTTCAATCCTATAACATATACATATATATAACAAATTGAAATGAAGAATCAATTTCAGATCATTATTTAATGTAAAGATATTCCACCATCCATGTCAACTTTCAATCAATAATAATTACTATATGTGATCTTAACATGCTAACTGCAAATTGATGATAGAATAGATGGATCATCAAATTTACTTTTGCGTAAGAAGGGCTAACACTTGAAACGTCAGCTTTGAAACTCTTCAGAGGCCAATTTACTTTATCAACTCAGTTGATAATACTAAATTACCCCATTATACTCTCCCACCAATGCAACACCACAATTTTTTCAGAAAACTTACCCCCTTTATTGCTTTTGAGTTTAAGTCAGGCATATGGTTTTATGCTAAAATTAATGGTGTTTCAAGACTTGAAATATTGCTGTGATCGCCCATTTGTTGTTCATTACACATTTCCAACTGTACTGACAAGGAGAATTTGTCAAACAATTGAAGCTCCTTTAGTTGCATGGTTTACATGATCAATTCCTATATTCTCATAACTTAAATGTGTGATTCAATACTGATCTTTTAAGGTGATATTAGATGTTAATCACTCTTAGGAGATAAAACAGTTAACCTGTTCATGCCAACAAATGATCAAAACTTGTTTGTTCTTTAATAAAGGTGATCAGAAATAAAAAACAATTTTGAACCATCTCTGTTTGCTGCTAGTGTGTTTAGTCTTATGCACCTATGTGAATCTTTTATCAACTTACGTTCTAAAATGTCTGCCAGACATGTTGTCATCACACCGTGGTTTGATGTACCATTTATCTGCTGAGGTACATCCTGGCTCATACCCCCAGCAGTTCTGAGCCCTATCTGGAGTGCCCTGAATATAAAAACACAAAAAATCATGTCTTAACATTGGAACAGTATAGATAGCTTAGTTTGCACAACCATGTGAATCAAGGCCCAATGCCACTGCACATTTTATCTTGAAGTTGAAATATTCCAACAAGTTGACCACTAAGCTCCTCACAGCCTCATGTCTACTAACTTTAAAAAAAATTTATCAATTTCAAGTCTTTGCATGACCAATAACATTTATAAACTGTTTGCAAGTATAATTTTTTTCTTTAAGAAAGACCACCTGAGTTTTATGTAGCACTTATCTATTTTCATAACTAGTAACTATTTTCAGCATGAACCGCTTTTTAAACACATGCTCAATTTAATTATTAATAGAGTGGAGCAGTTGTGCAAACATCAAAGTTTTGTGAATTGGAAAGAATAATTCAGAAACACATATCAAGAATATGAAAAGACGAGTTCTTTAGCTGATTCAATTTATAAGCTGATATAAATTAAATATGGTTCCCGAATGACTACCGGTAGATATCTTTACGAGAGTCTCATTTCCTCAGGTCGAGCTCGTTTTTCATAATGCTCAAAGATACACAAATTACGTGATTTTAGGTTACATGAGATTCAAGTCGACATTTAATAAGCATATAAATTTACGATCAGCATTGAATTTCACACATTTTTAACCACGATACTGGTTTTCATTAATGATCGTGTCAAATCCACTACTTTCCCGAATACACGACAAAAAAAGTTTCAAAAAAAACTTGACCGACGTCGAGGAACAACTGTTATTGGGTAAGTTTCCAAGTAGATGTACCTCGCATTTTCCGAGTTTTCTGCAGGTTTGTGGGTTGGAACCGTCACGGGTTGAAAAGTAAGAGTCTCCTTCTCGATGAGAATTCTCAATTTGATCATTAGTTCCCTGGATTCCAGCTGAAATGATCGTGCATACTTCAGCAAAGACGATAAACAGTCTCGTAAAGTCCATGTTTATAAACTTCAGCCGAGAGGAGCCTGGGAAACATGATCAAATAGCGATCACAGTAAACTGGACACGAGTGTCTTTTTCATCCCCAGTGGTCCCCACAACGTTCCTTGGGTTTTCCCTGTCCTAGTCGCATCGTGCAAGGAGCAGGTTTCTGATTCTCTCATGAAAGAAGTATACCAAAGGGCTCTGGAGGCGTTTGAAGGGAGATGTATGCGTCTCATAGGAGACTCAACAGAGCGTTTACAAATAAAGTGCGATAGCTTCATCTGAGGATTAATTCTTAGCGAACCGATGATAATCTTACTTTAGATTATAAGAATGAGAAAAGATTAAACTGGACATGTCATTTGAAAGACCAAATAGACCTCAGACCATGCCTCTAGAGCATCCAAAGCCAACCAGCCTGCGCTTGGGTCATTGGATTAGACAGTTAATTTTTCTTTTGTTTGACAATATGTAAATAGTTCATCAAAACTTTTAAGTGAAAAAAAAAAATTATTCTCGCACTGCAAATCTCTTGAGGCACCATGGAAGCAGTGTTAACCAGTTTTCATCCTGGCGATAAATTCTTGAAAACAAAACTACTTCTAAAACTCTTATACAATCTCTTGTTCATAGTAGTTTCGATTATCACACGAAAATTTTATTTCTACAAACCTTGAAACCTTTTTAGAGTGAAAGTTTCACCAACAAGAAGTAACGATCGAGTCTTTGAAAAATAAGCCAAGAAAACAAAAAGCAACAGCATGCTTATTTTTCCTTCAGAATACATGTTTTCTTTCATTTGACGCAAAGTTCCCAATGCCAGACAATAGGAGTCATTTGGACGAAGTTTCATCTCTGATCTTTCGACAGACTCGCTACCTCTCCAGCGATTCCAGCGCATTCCCGTTAATTCTTTTTGACCTTTTCGGTACAAACCGTTTAGGTTTGAGTGTTGGCAACTGTTGTACCACCAGCCGCCTTTCATAGATAAAGCACAGTTGTGTTGGGATCTGTCATTATCCCGATCTTTGCTGCTAAATTGTAAGCCAAGATGATATGCAAGAGAATCACCTGCCGAGCCTGTTAAAAAAAAAAATTGTTGGATTAATCGTCATGCAACGAATAATCACCTCCACAGAAACAAACACTACCATGTTCAGAGTGAGGTTCGCGTGAGGCCCAACTTATACTAGCAACATGTTTGATAACATATTTCTAAGTACGCGCGCTCAGCTCGCAAGAGACTGTGCGGGTGCAAATTAACAATATGCCCTCGAATATATAGTCGTTGTGAGAAAATTCAATCGCACCTGAATAACTTCCCAATATTAGTAAATATTTGTCTTCCTCATTGGCCACAGAAAATGACTGGTACTCTGCAAATGCCCTTCCACCACGGACGTCTTCCAAGTCAACACGAAGCTTATTACTGCTGCTCGCAGTCAGGCGATAAATCTTGTCCAGCCCGAGCCAAAACTCGCCGTTCAGATTGCCGAAGCCCTGTCTGTAGTCATCCCAGGTGCGGGAGAAATCTACAGTGCCGTCAAATCTCTTTTGAAACACCGTCCATCCTCCCTCAGCCGTCGTCTGATCACAGAAGACTTTAAATTCCCCCAAACCATCAGGATCGATGTAATACACTCCACTCATCTTATAGCCAGACTTGTAAATTTCCAAACAGCTCTTAGAAGCTACAAGAGAGAGTATTCAATTTTATGTAATTGGGATTGCAACCTAATGAGATTTAAACGGGGAGCTTGAAAATTGATTTTGCTACCAGCAACTTGGAATCTCTGTAGAATATTCGGTTCTATTATTTTGTCCATCCCGAAAAAACTTAGCTATTTCTTACCAGCCTATCAGACATTTGTAAACTTGTAATTATCCCTATCCCCGGCCATAAATCCTGCCTTCTAAGAACAGAATATTTATAAGCATAAGTTGTAAGAAAAACAATTGATCATTATTGTGTGCATCACGATCATCATCATCGTCCTTCGCCGTAGTCTTCTTTATTGTCAATCTTTTGGAGTTTGGGTCCACATTTGCTTAATCATCACGAAAATGTTAATGAAGAAAGAAGCTTTTTGTCTTTTGTAGTTGGGTTTGGTTATCCTAAACTACTGTTGATCGCGTTGACAGGCCGTGTAAAAAATAAATAAATGGTGTGATAAATAAGAATTAAAAAAGACATATATTAGAACACGAAACTCGACGACAGCAACAAAATCTCGGTAGAACACTTTGAACAGATCTATCATTGCAAATCCACACCTGAAAAATGCGATCCAGTTAGCTAAAGAAATGTCTTATAGACTGGACAAAGTACTATCATTAATTTTCCCTGTTCCCACCTTCAAGTTTTGAGCCAAGGTTTGCCACGTAATCAATTTCTAGATTTGGAGTAAATCGCAGCAGTCTGATCCACATTGAAATGTAATATCCGGCTTGGTGCAGAGGTTGTATTCTGCCTGGTTACCTAAAGTAGATTGTGTGAAACTCCTCTTGGCACGACTGTTCGAATCTTTTCGAAGCCTGAAATTTTTTCAGGCTGCTTTTTTGTAGTTGCTAAAGGTGCAGTCCACCTAGGAGGGTCAATTCTTTGCCTAATTTTCATCTGCAGGTGAAATGAAATTGAATTCAATTGCGAGTTGTTATCCAGAGTTCGTCAACTCCTCGTACGGTGCGCCATAAAGCGGACGGGTCAAGAAGCATACAACGGATATTGGAAAAAAGTTTGTTAACAATGCATTGAGTTTCACAAATAAAGCGTGTGCTGCATTATCAGGATCAAACGTTTTATTTTTAAAAATGAGTAGCTATCTAGGCATGAGCTAATTGTTCATGCATGCACACGTGGCGCATTGACAATTTTAAAGGTGTGGCTGTTTGGTTAGCTCAGATTGCTTAAAGCTATATCAGCGCTCCAAGTTGGCGGGTGAAAAATATATTTGGTCATATTTGTCAGCTAAACTTTAGACCAAAGTCGCCAATTGGCGACCAACAGATCAAAAAGAAAATAAAAATAAAAAAAAAGGAGACTTAAAAAATTATCAATCTTTGGTCGAATTATCGAACAACGCCCGTTTTTCCTGTCTTTCTCTTGTTCTTTCTCGCCGTTCCGTTACTCTCAGATACGCATCAACCATAAATGAACGTTGATCAAGTCAAACTGATTTCAATGACATAACCTTCATTTTACGTTCAGCATTTCAGTCTAACCATCAACTTTGCTGTACGAAGTATGGTGACTAAGTCTTAAGCGATTCAAAATGTTGTTTAAAATAAGGAAGGTTTTCATTGCTTATAGTTTAGCTCACTTCAAACTATGAGAGATGTTTCTCAGCTGGACAATCGACCGAAATCATTTTAGTCCGGTCTCAGCATCTTTGTTGTGAATCTTTTCTGGTACCAGACGTTTTCTTTCTTTTCTATTTTTTTCTTTAGGAGTGGGAAAGGGGTAGTGGCGCGACTATAAAAGGTTTTAATGGCGACCATTTTACAATTTTTGAAAAAAAGGGCTTGAAGCCATGATATACGTTAAATTGTTATTGTAATAAGTACTGACGTATTTGACACCTTTCTCCTTTGTATCCTGGACGACACTTGCTGCCATTTATCCAACGCGATAACAAGCAAACCACAGAGATACATTTTTTTTACTGACCTGAACAGACCCAAAGTACGTGGATCCTTTCTTCTGTTTGAAATCATCCGGGTTCATCTGCCATGTTATGTTGTTCAGCTCACAAATGCGCTTCGTATTATTGCTTTTGTGATGAACATTAAACGATTTGCAACTGTCATTTCCCATACATTTTAGCTGACACTCAAACTCGTCAAGAACATCAGTTTTAGTCATAACGTGACCCAGTAAGGCATAATCTGCAAAGAGAAGTCTTTGGGTAAACATGAGGAAATTAGGCTGGACCGAGCCGGGTTTATCACTTACCAACTTGAGTTTTAAAAACACTCCCACATAGGTCTCTGTTTGCCCCAACGAACAAAACTAACAAAAATATGCCAGTGATCATAAAGACCAACTGATTTAGCCGCAAGCTCTGCATGGTTTTCTTCTTTGCAAAGTCTTTAAGGATACTGTAGAAATCGACCTCGTCGTCGTCCTGAACCTCCTGGTGGACAAAGTAGCCTTCGGAATGAATGCCTTAATAATTATTTATGTTCAAATGAAACTTTTGTTGCCTTCGATTCAGTGTAAGCTTTAACAAGTTCTGTAAATAGAAAAATATCATCCGTGGCCTTGCTTATTAACAAATTAAGAAAACTTATCTATTGCTTAAAGCCACAGCCGTAAAATCCTTAGATATTTGGACACGTACATCCATAACTCGGTATACGCACGCTAAGCATGAACAAATTCTTAAATTTTCGATACTCACATTATTTGCTGATATAGGTCATGAAAAACAGCTGGAAGGCTAGCTTTCAAGAGTTGCTCGCAAATATGGGCGAAATTCAAGGATAACTTTTAGTCCAACAGAACAAAACACATGGTTTATTTGACGCCATTTTATAGAAAGATCGCATTAAGCTCGTGAAACGTGCTCGTGAAAAGTGACAGTTTATGTATCCCAAAAGTTGATAAACATTCAAGAAATTTGCATAAATTGAAGTTTCTTATGTACTCGTTGACTTTTTCGTACTTAATATGACCTTTGATCGAACAAAATGAGTTATTATGAGCCGCACCACGAACTATTCTTTGATCCTAGGTTAATTGTACTCTGGATAGAAACACTCATTACGAAGCTAGATCGGACGAACTTTACAAATCTGTGATAATTACTGGGTTGGAAAAAATTTAGGGTGAACCGAAGTATCTATTTATCATTTATTTGCGTACCGTATCTACTTGTTCACCTGACTTCGCCGTTTCAATCACGAATTGGAAGTAGTTTAGTTATTTACCAAGTCCTATAAAACATTGGTGATTAAATGAAAGGGGTATAGTTTGACGTCGGAAAATTAATCAGAGAACGTTCTTGATGGGAAGAACGAGCCATTGTTAAGTTGTGCACCTCCTTCATTGAATAATGTTATTGTTTGGCGCTCTTCCTTTCACACGCTTATATCCCCCCACGCTCGCCTCACGCTAACCGGCGCTTGCTTGAAAAACGCAAACTGACATTTGTTCGATCTGTTGTAAAACAGAGATATTTGTTGAAGAAGTTGTGGCACAAAAAGTCCTTAATTTTGGCCGTCTTATTTTTAAGGAGTCTCCCATAATGTACTTTACGACCCAAAGTTTCCAATCTCCTGGAAAAAATGCAACAATTTTTGAATGTAACGTATTCAAATTTTTATTGGGAGAATATATAATCGACCTGTGGATTTTCCACGTTAGCAGGAATCACGAGACAGGATTATCTACTTATGAAAGAGATTATCACAGAAATAAAGTCAATGCGAAGTTTCTTACAGTCCTTTACTTGGATTTGATCCTCTCTCATTTACATTCGTTTAACTGTTATGTGGTTGATGTATAAATACTCTTAGTTGTTGTCTGGTTGCTGATTTTTTTCGTTTGTTTGTTAGACTTTTTTTCGCTTTTGTTGCTTGGGCTTTTTTCTGTTGTATTATTCTCTATTGATTTGGTCTGTTTGATGGCAAAATATGAACGCCTTAGAGTTTCTGTTACGTCACTTTTATAAATTTAGGGTCTCATTCAATCATCATTACTCGACCCTAACCGTAGGCGACAAGAGGCTTAATCTGCTGCTCGCTATTTCGTGTTTCGTCGCCAAAAGGGGAGTCATGGTCCAAGGCGTTCTTTGTGTAAACCGTTGAAACGGGGGACGAGATCATGCCGACATCCTCTTTCTCAAAGTTTAATTACCTAAACCCATGCTACCAAAAAACTCACTCCTTATTCCTTATATATACTCCTCAAGCAGACTCGAGTTAACGCTTTCAACAGAGTCTTGTTTTGTCAGGCACCGCTGAAATATTAATGTTACAGCAAAAAACACTTTCTTTTCCCCATTGTTTTATCTTTATTGGAATCACAAGCTTAGTTACATCTACATCTCTTTAATAGAAGTATTTTATTTTCATGGCTTTGTCAGCAGTTTTAACTTTGAATAATAATACATGCACTTTTGACTTGTTTGAAAACTTTACTTTTAAAACTAAAATACATCAACCCTTATGTATCTACTGAGCACATATTCATCTTTTGGTTCACGCTATCAAAGTATGATGAACCTTAGAAGTCCTTTGGACGAATTTTCATCTCAGATCTTTTTACAGTATTACGATCTTTTTTCCAGTAATACCACCTCATTCCTTTACCGACATAGTTACTATTCATGTACGGGCCATTGAGGTTTGAGTACTGGCAACTCTTGTACCACCAAGCGCCTTTACTGCGGGAGGCACAGTTGAGATTGGAGCCGTCATTATCTCGATCTTTAGTGCTGAATGGTAAGCCGCGATGATAACTGAGAGAATCACCAGCCGTGCCTGAAAAAAAAGAATTTTCAGTGAGAATTTTATGATAATGTGCCTAAAAACGTGAGATATTTGTTTTACTGCTTTTTAATTAAGATTGAAACATTTTTCATAGTGAGTATATATTTCCTAAACATCAATAACCTACAAGTCTTGGAAAAATGTTTTCCCTATAATCGTATTTGAAGAAATCATTTTGAAATCAAGAAAAATATGATAAAATACTTTACTTCCTCCTCTTCTCAACATCGGTATTGCCGACAATATAATTATTCTTACACCGTACAACTGCTTTCAGTTCTACCCGCGAAGTTTACTTGAGTGACATTACTTACTAACACCACTTTAAGATTAAATCAGGTTAACCTGAATAAACTCCCAAACCCAGCAGGTATTTCGCCCTTTCGCTCGCCACAGAAAATGAACTGTACTCTGCAAAGGCTGTTTTACCACGCAAGTCTTCCAAGTCAACACGAAGCTTGTTTCTGCTGTTTGTAGTCAGGCGGTGAATCTTGTCCAGCCCGAGCCAAAACTCGCCGTTCAGATTGCCGAAGCCCTGTTTGTAGCCATCCCAAACGCGGAAAAAATCTACTGCACCGCTATATCTCTTTTGAAACACCGTCCATCCTCCACCGGCTGTTGTCTGATCACAGAAGACTTCAAATTCTCCCAAACCATCAGGATTGATTTTGTATACACCACTGATCTTGTCGCCTGACTTGTAAACTTCGGCGCAGTTCTTATAAACAGCTGTAAAATAAAGATAGAAAATGAATTCAAACCGAATGAGCACCAGGTAAACTAAATCTTCGTTCAATCTAAAAGAAATTTTCCCACCAACCTTTCCCATCCTGCTTCTCACAAGTTTGGTTCTTCTTTATGTTTCGGATTTCTTGTTCGAGTTTGGTCAGTTGTTGTTGAATGTCAGAAAACATATTTTCTATTTTCTTAGAGTTCGGACCAGCGTAGAAATAATTGTTATTGACACCACAATGCGGATGATGTTTCGTATCGTTATCGGTTCTTGCTGTTTTAGACGACACTTTCGTCGAGTTCGAAAGCACCGTCACGAAAAAACAGAAGAAAAGAACTTCACAGAGATATTTCATCGCGAATCTACGTCCGAAAACTTGCTGCAAGTGCAGGTGATTGCTATAACTGATCCACTGAAGGAATTATTTTTCAACACTGAACCAAGTTTATAGAATGTCTGTGAACAACCTTTGTTATTCGAGCCTAACAACAAGATTTTTCGCGTGTCATCATTCTGTTTTAGTCATAACACTCATTTACTCATTACAATAAATTGTCACTATTGTTTAGCCACCGTGCTTCACTAAATTTGTTATTTATAATTTGCCCATTTACTCAGCGACCGGCATCGTTCCTAAAGAATGACCCTGCAAATGAATTGGACAAACATTTGCTAATCACTACTGATCCTTGGAGGAAAAAAAAGTCTTATTACATGAGTTTGGTCGATTTGGGTCGAGAGAAGCATAGCGTCTGAACTGGGCTAAGAAAATTGGACAGTCAAAACCGCAGTCTCATTTACATTTTTGCTGAAAACAAACTGACTATAATAAGCATTGCATGATAAAGAAATTGATCGTTTTCTAATGGTTCGGGATGGTATTCTCTAGAATTGATTATTTTTGTAATCCTGCAGAGCCAATAGCTGACAATAGTTTATCGAATGACTTTTCATGCCGAAGCTTCACAGGTGCATCAAATACAGGAAGGGCAACTCAATTGCGTGACTGAAGTTGGGTCTTTGATAAACGAATGCCGTTCACTGGCTGACACGTTTATCAGCCTTGACTGAATAGTTGCAAAATTGATAGCCCATGTAATACATTGCCACTGAAGTGGTCTGTTATTGGGCCCTTATTATTGTTAGCTCTGCGGCACAAGCGTTCCTTCGCCTTCGCGTAACTGAACTGCCTTGAGAAGCAAGCCGGAGAGAGGTCTTCTAGGGATCTGGCACTAGTATCAGGTCACCCGGCTAGCGTTTCTCAAGGACTAGCGTTTCTCACGTCAATATTTGTTAATATTCGCCGGTCAAGAAATGTTCGAGGCGTAGTAATGCTCGCTGGCTACTCAGGGACCGCGCATAGGGAGGGGCTAAGGGGGGGGGGGGCTCTTAACTCTATCCCCCTCCTCCCCCCCCCCCCACTTTCTTACAAAAATAAAAATAAATTAAACAAAAAATAATTTAACAAAAATAACGGAGCCAAAAGTAGACCCGCACTCAAAAAGTTGCTGCGAGGCCCCTGCTACTCATACACCAACACTGAGCAATTTCTGTAAAACGAGAGGCAAATTAACAAACATAATCATAGCAAAAATTAGGTTATATAGCCGGATGTTTCCATGAAGCCGAAACTACAAAAATTTGAATAAACAGGTTTATTGCGACTGGACTGATACATGCATGACTGGTATTGCTAATTTTTTTCTAGGGCCCACTCTCCAAGTCTCTAGTTTATTCAAAGTGATCATTTTTATGGATTAAACAGGTCAAAATTGGGTGAGAAATATTTGAACACAATATTTTGGTGGGCGCGAGAAATTGGTCGGTAGACGTTAAATGAGGTGAGAACAGAATGTGAAGTTCCGCAACGCAAATTATTCGAAATGAAGCAAGATCTCACTAAAAAAAACAATAAGCTGATCCTTATTTGCGTGGAATGGCTATACAAAAGTTTACGAGGCTTCTTAATTAAAAACTATTTGATGTGTTCTTCTACAATAAGGCTTCTCATACCTTGAGCTAATAAATGGAAAAATGCCCAACAAGTGGTGATGATGATCCTTCTCTGATCCCTCTATTGTCTACAATCTGCCGCCATTTTAAACTTTGTCGTATGTAACAGCTGATGCTGGGAAGTGTTCACAATGGAAACGTGGGGACAACATCACAAAGCCAGTTTGAAGTGGAACCCTCAAGTGAAACACATAAGGCATGAATGTCTTTTCATTTGAGAAGGAAGGTGACAGTATAGATTTCTGTAGGAATTTACAACTGGATAAGAGAGTGGATGGAACAAGATTGTGGGTAGTAAAAATATTCTGCTTCCCCCACCTGCTCTTGGGGGGGGAGGGGGGGGGGGGCAAGGACTTCCCCATTAAAGGGACAGTGATTCACCCTGAGAATTTTAAACCACACTCAGCAAGAGAGGATGGATCTGAGCACTGCAGCATGACAAATACAGCCCCTAAAAGAGACCAGTTTAAGACACCAAATCAACATCTTTTATGGTTTTGATTAGATACTGACTTTCGAGAATTAGATAATTAAGATATTCATTTTCCACATGCCTTCATGACCAACCCCAAGAGACCTTGATTGCTCAATGTATATGGTTTATTGCCCTGATCAGCACCCTTGATGATACAGAAATCCAAAATTTACACTCTAAAGCAAGGAGATGAGGATCCTCCCCTTTTCAGATGGGACTCCCCCTGGTTTCTACGAAGAGAAGGTTAAGTAAATATTAAGCCCTTGGCAGGATCATAGCCCAACCACCTTAAAGGAATTGAAGACTCAGCTTTAGCAGCAAATTATTGCTGCACAAGTATAATATCCATTGTTGAGATTGAAGGAGAAGGGTCGGGGGGGCTGTGAGGTGCAGCTCTGTCCACATCAGATTCTTGATAGTCTTCAAAATAATCTGAAACAAAATAAACTGAAAGGCAAGTTGTGGCTTTAATCATGCATAATGAACATACCACTGAGCATGACTTGTAAGAATGTTACCAAATATTTTGTAAAATATTATAACCTTACCAATGTCTAACTGCACCAATAGAATAGGGATAATTATATTATTACCGTACTTTGGTAAGATACTGATTTCAAATCTTCTCTTGCACAGAATGAAAACAACAATCGAATTTGTTTTCTGCATGAGAGAAACAGTTATCAAGGTGTTGAGTTATTTACCTCTGATTTTGGTTTTGTTAAGCAGGTAAGTCAAAGCTTTAGCTCTCACTTATGTTCATGTTGAACCTGAGCTTGTCCAATAATTGTCAATCAGAGATTAGATCTCTAGATAGCTCTGTCAGTTCCACAAATTTGATTGTTTTATGGCAATTGATTGGAGGCATGAACACCATGGGCAAATTAATGGATGCACAATGAAGAAGGAAAGGGGCGTAATCTGAAGGTATTTCTCTTACATTAGCAGTGCTGCAATTGAGGACCTATGCCCAATACAACACTATTTATGGAGCAATAGATAACAAGCAAGTAGCAGAATACTGCTAACTCATTAACAATAATTAATAAAAAAGAGAAACTTATTTATAACACCACTGCCCACAAAGCCCCCCCACCCACCCGATTCCCAGTGGTATTTGCTGTGCAGGGATCAATGTCAGTTTCTGAGCAACTTCGCACCCACCCCTCCCTTAACTCAATATTAATTGTTATCAGTTGACTATTGTTGGGTTACGGAGGGGTAAGTATACATTTGCTTAGATTCTGACATTGATCCCAATATAGCATGTTGTCTTCCAAGAGTTTTTCCATTGTGGAATTCTAACTGCTGCCATAGTAGTGGAATGATATGTTAAATTAAATTCTTATTCCATGAGAGTACACTAGTAGATAATGGAAGAAAAATTTCAATTGGTGGATTGGCAAAGAAGAGCATAGTGAGTAGAATCTATTAAAAAAAAAAAGAAATGTAGAAAAGAGGCATGTTGGAATGAGTGAAGTTGAGCACACCCAGGGGCAGAAGATGTAAAGTAGATCTTGTTTTAAACCTTTAACCCCATGAGTGACCAAGAGAGAATTTCTCCTTACATTATCAGTACAACATCAGGCATAGGAGTGATGAGATTAAAGTAAAATATCAATTAGGAGATTATTAGTTGATCCAATACCAAATTCACCAAATTGACATCATAAGAATTGTATGTCAGACAGTAAAGAGAATTGCTAATGAGATCTTGGGAGTTAAAGGGTTAAAAGGATAACAATTCTTTAAGGACAATTAAATTTTAAAATCAAGTTTGCAAAGATAAGAATAAGATCAGTCAAAGAGTACATGAATTAAATTGATAATGAAAATGCTATTTCAAAGTATAAGCTGATTCAGTGCATTGGTCCTTAGCAGATAATGGACATAGCTTTATAAGTGGTGAAAAGGAACCGTTCAAAAAATGTAACTGGGATTTGTGAAAAGTACCACTTGCAATAGGATATTTGTGGCGAGTTATAATCAGGATCTCTTAAGAAGAAGGTGGAATTTGTGAACTGTCTGTCGCCATTCACAACTTTAGTCCCTTTTAATTCCACTCTCTCACCTTTATCAAGTTACTCTTTTTTCACTTGTGGATTAGTACTTGGAAGTAATGAGAAACTTAATTTTAATTCTCCTACTCATTCATTCTTGTTTTTGGGGCCATTGCAGGATTGCAACCAATCTCTTTCTGTCCTTGCAATAATTCAAGACCCCCCCTTGGCCCATCTCTACTCTAATCAAGTGCTCAGGGGGGTTTCATTGAGAAATAGAGTGGTATGAGTAGTGTACCTAGAGAATTTACTATATCCCAAGAAGCTGAACATTAAAAATCTTTCAAGAGAAAACTCTGATTTCTGCTGTCTACTGAACATCCTGATTGTTCTCTACCAAATCTACTATAGGTTCCACAATTTAACTATTCCTGTTATTCCTGTCCTGTTTATTAGTTGGCAGATTACACAATCTAATTACTGCCAGCTTTCTTTCTGTACTCCAAAGCTGTTTCACACACATTTCATGTTGTGTCTAGGAAACTCTGTATCTATGCCTTACCCATTTCATTAGTTTTTTCTTAAATGAATGCAGCCTTTTCCATACTGATATTTTGCCCATGCATAGAAAACAGCCAACAATTATTTTTCAAGGAAAATAGTGCTTTATACTTTCTGCAAAGAAGGCACTCCAAAATGACCCCAATTAGCATGAATACAGTTTTGAAATACCTAAGACTATCAAAACATTTTTTTTTATGAGAAACCAATATTATCATGTATCAATAATTGGCTTTTTTTTCATTTTCAATCAGCCAAAAGACAGGAAAAGTATTGTTCTTTAAGTCATTTGATGTAGGATAGGAGATTTGAGATTAGTAGAAAACAGATAAATATAATCAGATATCAGGCAGGGTAGCAGAATAGACCATGACCTCGATATGAAATTTCAAACCACGATTCATATCTTTTTCATATTTTAATGACACAAATATTCCCCTTGTGGATTTATCTTACAACATAAAATACATCTTTCCTCGTACCTATACATTTTATACAGCAATATATTTTGTTACTTTCATATTAAAATAATTTTACAAGAAATATATAAATATGCCTTTCATCTACAATATTTACCGAATACATGTTTTCACCCTGCATAGACAGGCTTTCGGTGAGCTTAATCAAGCAAACGCCATCTTGTATTCAACTCCTCCTAAATTTTAGGAAAAATTCGAGAATTTCATATATTTCCGATTATAGCCATTTAATTTCTTTGTAAAATTTCCATTCTAAATTGTTCTCAAAAGATATCCATGTACATTTTTACCCACTATTTGATAGTGAAGTCGAGACAAGAAAAGAGGTGAATATAATTGTACTTCTCAAATCTCGATAGTCAAGAATTTATGCCACAAAACATCAGTCATTGTCGGTGGCCGCTGAAAGCGAGACGAATTCAGAGAGTACTATTTTCAAAAATAAATGCTACATATTCCGATGATAAAATGTTAGTCAGATGACAGCATGAGTTATCGATCACGAAAAAGAGTATTTGCAAATTTAAGTCTTCTTCATATCAGGGAACATTTTCTCAGAGATGAAAGCTCGAAATTTCACTTGTTCTCGGACACCAAAGTAAATTTTACGTACTTGGAACAGGAAATGAAGTATTCGCAGCGGCCGTAGGTAAACTTTGAGTTAAGAGGCTTTGCCTTTTCAGTGATGTACTTCCTGACTGTCTTTGGTTATTTTTTGCTCTTTTCTGTTCATGTTGCGCTCGATCGTGGTTTTCAAGTCCCGGAGGAAGTTCGTGCTCAGAGTGTTTTTTTCTCTTCAAAGAGGACTGTTCCACTCGCATTCTTGACAGTGCAACAACTAATGAATCATTCATTTCTGCAATTTCCTGAGTTTCTTGCAGCTCTGGAGACGACGAAAGCACCGCAAAACCAAGATTCCGACGACAACCCAACACAGGGCTTGGCGGAGGGGCGCACGGCAATGGCGATTCCTTGAATACTGGCGGCGTCTGCCGCAACCTAGCCATTCCCTGACGTCTTCCTTAAGTACGAAGCACTTATTATGCTTTAGTCGTTAAAAGAAGAGACCTTCCACAATATTCTGTTGTAAGAACTGCTTTTCGGTGAGCAAAATTTCTTCTTCCTTCGACATTAATCTACTGCACATGTACCATTCTCCCGCTCACATCATAAAGTCAAATTTTTTACATTTATCAGCTGACGCCATTATAAAGTTATTTGATGGCTAAATGACCAATGGAATTCGTTGATACAGAATAACTCCTTCGAAGATAGCCAATCATATCTATCGTTCTATCGTAAAGCGCAGAGTCACGACATCTCTCGTGGTGAGCGTGACTGTGAGCACGAGACTGAGAAGAGCTTCCCGTCACCCACGCAAAAGTATGCGATCCACTTTTTCTGCGTCACAGATCGGTTCTAGAACAGACTATTCAATCCAAAAAGTAGAAAAAATTAGTTGAAAAAACTGACTGGCGTTTATTTCACAAAGAGTACGTCTGTTTTCTCTGAACAAGGTCGTTCAGGATTTAAACGTGCCCTCTCAGTAATAATCCTTTGCCCTTGGAACGATTTTGCAACATCTTTTAGATACACCTTGTCGTCATCAAGGCCATGAATTTGACCTTCGCTTCGAACATAAAAAACCAAAACCTTTCCCATTTTATTTATTTGCTGAAAAATTCTTATTAAGGAGGATTCGGGACCGTTCAGTTGTTTGTCCTGAAATTTATGGCATTCTTTCCTCTGCCTGAGCCTGTTGGGATTAAAACTAATTGTTCAGAACAACACAGAAATCTTCTTTGCCAATGTTCCAACAACATAAAATTGGCTCACTCGAGTTTTCTGCCTTTCATTATCTGAATTTTCCCAGGATTACGAAATCCTACCTCACTGAAATTACGAACGGGAAGTAGTCACGTGGAGAGCAAATTATTGAGCAATATCATTTAGAGGGTAAGTCACGCGATGTTAAGCATCATTTTTAGGAAGTTGTCAAAATGTTGCCCTTCCACTCGTCTCGCCCATAATCGATTCTTGAGAAACAGGTGGACTTTTTGGACAACTTTTGGAATAAGACGGAAAAAATGAACTATTACACAAACTCGCGTAAAGGCCCTGCAATTTTCAAAATTTGACCCACAAAAGATATGCGGCATTCCTCTCACAGATTAATTTTTTTGCGTAGTTCGGTCAGTTCATTATTTCAGTGTTACGTGTGGTAAAAATGCTAAGTCCAACGTGCTGTGTTAAACTTATCATTATTAAGATTTCAGACGAAGACTTCAGAGCGGGTAGTACTTGAGTCCGCGGCCCTGAGAGCATTTGATACGCTTGACTGGCGCTCACGCCAATAACTATTTCAAAGATGTTTTATCTCTACTCAGGTGCTCGGCAGGAGACCTGCATTGAAAATTCATGGCCTACGAACAGCTTTAATTATTAGTGCTGCAGGACGAACGTTTCTCCGTCCATGGGAATATTTGAGACAAGTCGAGCAGAGGTCAGCCGCGGATTACCTGAGGCACGCCGCTTGCAGCCCGCTAGCCTGCCGGCCAGAAAGTTACTCAAGCTTAAACACAAGCAGCCAAAACTCTTGACACGAAATGACCCTGGGCGTAATTCTTGCTTATTCAAAGTGTTATGTTAGCCATACAAAAGGCTATTCATAAAGGGGATGAAGTCATATCGGACGGCAGCGCGCAACTTAGCTCGGAAGTCTTGACCTTTTACTGATCGGAGTAATTGAAAGCAAGCCTACATCTAACTTTTAATTAAAATTTGAGGAACAGAGTTCCTTATGACCGCATTTCCAAAGATTAAAACAAGAAATAGAAATGATATTGTTAACCTCGTCGGCAGTAAATTGACTATCCCTCCTTAAACTTCTTCTTTCCTATGTTTGCTTACGCAGTCCCTCCAAAGGAAAAAAAAACAACAAGAAATTTATGTGGGCGAACCGCGCGGAACTCTGGCCGCTGAGGCTGACATCAGATTTTTTTCACCGACTGTTTTTGACTCGCGTGACGGTCTTCGCCGAAACAGAGAGACTGCTCGTGGTTTAATTTAAACGTGAAGTAACGTATATGAACCAAACAGGTTCTCATTGTTGCATAAAAATTTAATAGAGTCTCTTTTTCCCAGACTCTCATGGAATTTTATGAAGGGACGAATGAAGCTAAGATATTGTAAGGATGGCCAATGATGGAGGCGAATTAGTACAGATTTCTAATACGACATGTAGAAAGGTTTGATCCTTGATTTTTTAAAAAAAATATGAAGATTTTCAAAACAGAGGAAATAGTACAACATTTCAAAAGAAAATCAGCAATCCTAGCCAGATCCTGACCCAAATGATCGCAGAGCGCAGACTTTCCAATCTCATGCAAGATTTAATTTCTTGTCCTATGTGAATATCAAAAGTCATATTTAACTTAGATTCGACTGAACACACTACAATGAATTCGATTGTAAATATCATGTACACATTGCAGTTGGGGTGAAAAACAATAGACATATATAATTTATTGAAATATGCAAGTATAAATAGCAATTTTTGCATTACATATAACTAAATAATTTCCATATAAACTTGTTCGTGGTATTTTATGTAACTTGTTCTCAGTAATTTCCTTTTTCAGTACAGTTTTCAGATCGTCTTCTCCCCGAATCTTCTGTCTTCAGTGGTTAATTATAATAACAAAATTAAGTACTATGTACAATTGCATGCAAGTGTCTATTTAAGCAATAGAGGACTCTTTCCGTGAATACAGAGGCGTATCTAGACATAACGACAGAGGTGTATTTAAACACAACAGGAAGAGGGGAGAGAGGGAGAGAGGGAGAGAGAGAGGTTGAAAGAATTCGAGAAAAATTAAGTGAACTCGAGATGCAATGAAAGACTTGCTTACATTTTGTGAACTCTCTTAATCCTCGCGAATGTCTAAATCACTTTCTGTAGACACGAAATAAAAGTCCTATTATTTTCAGAAAATAGTTCTCAAAAAATATGCGCGCATGCATCTATAATCCCACGTAATCAAACCCATCGACCAATGACAGCGCGCATAATATCTTAACTATAGCATAAAACAGTATTTTTATGATCACGGAAGGAGGTGTGGAAAATGTGAGAAAATTTCGCTGTTTATCAGGATCGATGCGCCTTTTCTGCGCCGATTCAAGTCTCAGTTGCAAATTTTCTTGAAATCTTTGTTTGGTAGATCAACTCGCAGTTACACCTGTCTCAAGCGGCTCGCCTGCTGTTAAAACTGGTTTCAGATACGTGTTTCCTTTACTTGTTCCAGCTAAGATAGCGTCAACCTACAGAAATACAATGGCAGTAGCGACCATCAAAGGTTAGCTATGAGTAATCAGAACAATAAGTATAACAACAACAACCACAACAATACGATTGAAAACCACCGCACCTTGCAGTAACTGATTATTGAGAGGATGGTTAAGAAAAAACGATATCTGTAATTGCAGGAATTTCAACTTTACCTCCTTTACTATGTTGTTCCTGAATTCTGTCATTTGTGCTTGTAGTAAAAGAGCGTCCTCCTTGAGCTTCACTTGGCGTTCCCTCAAAGTGCCAAGCCTCTCTAAATTGGACTGAGAGGGCAAACAGACAAACAATACGTAAATGACACCAATACGTAAATCTCGGGGCTCGAGATTGTTAAAAAAACTTTAGAGGTAAATAAGGTTAGGGACCGAAGCTGAAGGTCCATCAAAATCAGACAGAAAGAGAAGAAAGAAAGGCAAAAACTGCCACAAGCAAGCAAAGTTTCAGGATTGGTTGTTAAACGAGCCAAGTTGATTGCATTTTCTCTCAAGCTCATGATAGAATGCATGTACATAGTTACATAGTCATTTACACATACCATGGATAAACTAATGAACACACATGTACTAATGGAATGCAAGGGATATCAAAAACGTTTTCCATGAGCGGCAGCCGATGCTGGCTGTGCCCGAAAAATGAGCTGTACGGCCCCTTTCCCCTAAGGGGATCTGTGCGCATGCTCCCCCACAAACAATTTAAAATCTAGACGCTTGGAAATGTAATTTTCAGCATTCCGGGCATCTGCTCTCGGGCTAAGCAGACATCGGTAAGAGGTTTTACAAGCGGGAGTAGACCGCCAGTAACGAACTTTTATTGAAACCCTGGGTTGCGGTTTTATTAACCTTCATAAGTTCCAGACCCTTGCATGTCACAGGAGGCTCTGCTTCAGGTTTGGTTTGCTCTGCACCGTCGCTTTCATCCCCATACATGTTTCTTTAAACCAAAGAGGAAAGTTAACTTACAAGTGAAGTAGTTTCGACAAACTTGATATTGTAACTTTCAGTGTAGTTACAAATATAATAAGTGAGTAATAAACCTCACAGAACAGCGCTGTTGTTGCTCTTTTTTTTCATGTTAAAAAAGCCAGTATAAATGCTTCCAGAAGACCCAAAACAAGTGCGCCATACAATCCAAAAATCTGCGTTCCCACCTACTGTTAGCTTTCGGCCTTCTTGACAATGTTCACAAAAATAACTGTTCAGATAAAAGGTTCGGCTAAATTAAAGATGGTTTAGAATATGGTTTTATTAAAAAAAAAAAAAAAAAAAAAAAGGAAAAGAAAAGGGTAAACTTTGTTTAAATACCCGGCCCAATAAGTCTGGCTGAGGTTTAAGTATGGCGTCTCCCTCAGTACTGCATCAGACGCCACCCCAAGATTCACGTTTGATACAGTCTGCATTAACATCTAAAAACAACTATGGCAGAAATAATTTTAGAGTTCCGAGCGTCTCTGTTTAAAACAGCTCTGCAAAAACTAGAAAATTAAATGAAAGTGATCTGGTGCAATGTACAAATGTTCCTAAAGGTGATTATCTACCTGTTAAACTCTTCCTGAGACATGGATAATGCCTGAGCATCAAGCTTCTCAATGAACGATAAAGCACAACACTGACAAAGAAATTAAAGAATGGAAATGTGAGGACAAAAAAGGTACAAAGGTAAAGTCAGCACTGGAGCCGAGTGGCACATCCGTCTGGAGCTTATCATTGCTTATAGTACCACTGAGTGGGATGTTACTTCATTGCAAGGTATCCCCAAGGTACTCATCAGCTTTCCCTTACAGTTCATTCTCCTGGGGTGAAGAAAAGCACTATAAGAGTCAAGTGTCTCGCCCGAGAACACAACACAACGACCCCGCTACGTCTCGAACCCGGTTTCATCCGATGACTGAACTTTTTATTTCGGGCGACATGACTCAGGTTCGGGGGCGACACGATTTTAAGCGAGATGACTTTAGGTCAACTTGACCGATTACCCTGAACCCCCATCTTTCGACCCAGAGACCAAGTCAGGTTTGAACTACAAGCGTAAGAGAAGAACCAGTATAAATCAGTTATAAAAGGGACTTGTGCAGGATCATTGCTTTATGCATAGGTTCCACTTACAAGGTTTGTGAAGTAATATCCAGCTTCTCCCATCATTAGTTTGTTAGGATTGCAAAATCTGGAGATATACCTGGTAAAAAAACACACTGTCTCATAAACCTTCGAAATGGAAAAATGTCTTTTTTTCTCAATCAAGAAATATACTGAGCATGCAAGACTTGACAAAGCAACTTATTTCCCACCTTCTGTAAGTATGGAAATCTCTTAATGTACCATTTTCAAATTTTTGACAAAACACATGTTTCAATACCACATTGCATGTAATACAAACTGAAGTGCACCTGTCTTGGTTTAAAGGATATAGCTATCCTATAAAAAGTTTCGGATTCCTTGATCACTCGCATGTAATGATATCAACAATGAATTAACACATGTAAATAAATTGTAGATAGTGCTTACTGAACATTGGAATGTAGCATTGTAGGATTTGCTTTTAAGACAACATAAATGAAACAAGGAAGGAAGTCATCGGCACTAACTGCTCCTCCAGCAGGTGTTGAGAAGTGAATAATTTCTGTCAAAATGTTAGGGTAGAACATTTGCAGTGACTGTCAAGACAGCCAAGGTTTCATGTACATGTAGGTGCTGAAGTCTTTCATTTGCAATCAATCTAAGCAGATTATTTTGATCCAATACTTGAATCTATAGGCATGGGGGTTAAGGAAAGGGAGGGAGAGAGGGGGGGTTAAGGGGAGGGAGGGAGAGAGCGGGGTTAAGGGGAGGAAGGAGGGAGAAAGGGGGGTTAAGGGAAGGGAGGGAGAGAGGGGGGTTAAGGGAAGGGAGGGAGAAAGGGGGGTTAAGGGAAGGGAGGGAGAGAGGGGAATTAAGGGAAGGGAAGATGGGAAGGAGAGAGGGGGGTTAAGGGAAGGAAGGAAGGGAGGGAGAGAGGGGGATTAAGGGAAGGAAGGAAGGGGGAGAGAGAGGGGGTTAAGGAGAGGGAGGGAGGGAGGGGGGGTTAAGAGATCATCACTATATAGCCTTAATTCTCAAAGAGAGTTCAAGAAATTATTTTTTGTAAATACACTATAACTTAAAATCCACATAAAACTTATATTTGCTAATGCATACCATCACTTTTAAAATTTAAAAGCAGTTTCACTATTAAGTCAGAATGTTAAAATGGCAGAGATTGTAGAGCAATTAAGGATACTGAATATGTTCTTGCAGCAACGCACAACACAAGCTAGTTTATCCTGAGGAGCTCTCCTTGTGTTTATTTCCACCAGATCTGGAGGAAAAACAAAGATTAAGTGAAAAAGAAATAAACATACATACTGCATTCCAAAACTATAAAGTGCACAATTGACATGCCTTAAAATTTTAAATATACTATTATACTGTGCCATAACAATGGACAAAAGGCAGTAAACATCTCATAATGGCTTGAGCATTCTGGTTACAAGATATCAAATGACAAACCAAAGTGTTTCTTCCAGTCCAGGAACACTGATGGGCAATGAACCCTTGAGTCATGCAAAGAAAAGTTTGTGCACATTGCTGGAGAGCATTACAAACTAAGGCGCTAAGAAAGCTGCAACTGCCAAACCAGAAAGGTATGTGTGCATAACTAGAGAGCATTCTAAACTAAGGCACTTGGAAAGCTGTAAATGTCAAACCATTTCATGAAAAAAAGAAAAAAAAAAGAGAGATTCTGAGGCTAAAAGGATGAACCTTCACGTACACTGTTGGTTGGACATAACAACAACAAAAAAATTAATATCCTGATCCTTCAGAAGGCACTTTACCACTCTGCTACCAAATATTTCATCAGATCAGGGAAAAAAGTCTTTCTCACAACAAGACTAGTTAACAAAGGTAACAAAAGCTATGATAAGAAAAAAAACTAAGCTACGAAAAAAAACAAAAGTCGTGAACAAAGACAATAAGTATAATTATGTAATCACCTCTTCACAATTAATTTATATCATTGTAATCGCTTTTCTGAGGTGCTTCATTTTAACTTTAACGTTATCACTTCTAATTAACCATTTGGCCTGATAATGGACATGTAGATCCATCCTCTTTGCAAACATAATGACCCTTAGTCCTCTTTAAATTTCTTTGATAAGAGCAAGGTGAATGGACACAGGCCACCATTCTAATTCTAATGACTACTTGCTGTATCCTGCATAGCAGGGGTATTTTCAGGCAGTAAGATTTGAAGCCACCACAATGCATTAGTTAAATCAAATAGAGTATATAGCAAAAGAACCAATCATTCTCACCTACCAGCTCTCTAATACATGTACACCTCTTTACCCACTCCACTTTATCTTCATAACCCAATATGGTAATTACAAAACTTAATAAGCACTTGTCACAACAACATTAACACAAGCTCTGAAAGAAATACCCATAGACATTACACAAAAATGAATCATACCTTCTTGTGCTTCCTCAATCAACTGCTGTACCTTGTCACTGCTAGGATTTATCGCAGCATCTAGATGCTGAGGAGTTATCCAGTTAAAACTTCTTATACGCTTTTGATTTGCCAAATCTCTAGCTTCATCATCCGTAGAAGCTGGACAGAAAACACTGCAAAATTAATGTACAAGCTGCTGGTTAAATTTCAAGTTTGTCAAGTCAACATGTACAGAAGGTCATAGCCCTTTGACCCTTAAGTATGGCTAGCATCTAATTTCTCTTTAAAATATCACCCCCTTGAATCAAATGTTAAGGTCATAAGAATAGAAGAGATGATCACCAAATTCTCCTTAACAGAACCTTAGGAAATGTATGAAAAAAGTATAGAGAAAATCCATACTGATGTTTGGGTGTAAAGGGTAAAAAGGCTGAAAATAATGTGGATGTACATTTACCACCAAATACAGAATAATGCAGAGCAGTAAAACTTTTTTCATGACAGTTTACTTAAGTTAGTACAGTTACATTCAAAACATTCAAGAAAATCTTTCTCTCTCTTTCAATCATGCTGAATCACTTTAATACTAATAAAAGTTAAATATTTTTCCTTATCCATTGAGTGCTAAACATTGATGGAGTGTGGTGATTTTGCTCAAGCTCAGATAGAGGGTATCCTCAGATCATACTACAGAATAAACATTTCCTTATCTCTATGACACAAAACCCAGTAAGTTGTTCCCTTTAAAAGAGCAGCTTTCATTGTACATGTACATACACTCTATACAACTTTGTCATGATGTGTTTTTCTACACCATCCAATGTTCTGTCAATCACTTCCTGTGGCTGATTTTGAAACAACTGATGGGACTGTAGATGCTCTGACATTGCCTAAAATGGATAATGGTTAAAGAAATGAAGCAATATTAATATAGGTTGAAATAATTCAAAATCAAACATACCATTCACTATGCGTTTTGTTTGTTTGTTTCTTTTGTTTCAAGTGTCCTTCATGTGCTAAAAACTCACCCCATAAAAGTCATGAACCAACTGACTCTGTTCTTCCACCTTCAGAGATGGGTTGTTTAAAATGCTCTGAACAAACCTGTCAAAAGAAAAAAGAAATGAATTTAGAGAGATGACACAGTTCCTGATGAACCAGAAGGAGATAATCTTCCCTTGTGACAACTAAAATCTCAGTTAGGTGGAAGAAGACCATATGACTATTTTGTAAATGTGAGTAAGGAGCAGAATTGATATTCATGAGATAACTCAAACTATAAATTATGGTTGAATTTGAACATGGGGCCACCAAAATGTATTCCAACACCTTAAACACTCAGCCAACCTGTTTTAAAAGGTTACCTGTACTATTAATAAAATTTACTACATCAGATAAGTAGCCAATAAAACAGACGTATAGCTGTCTGTAAATAATTAAGAGCATTAATCTAAGTTTCACATAAAAAAGTTTAACTGGCAAAAAACTGGTCAAGATTGATATTTGCTGAGGGACACTCTGGATTAAAATGCAGATGAACAAAGCACAGACTACATAATGTAAAAAAGCCTCTCATGTACGCACAGATAAAGAGATAAAAAATGAACCACTAGAACACACATCAACAAAACCACTTTTTACAACTTTTGAAAATAGATGAATTTTAAAACAATCAAAATTACTCACACTTTGCATTTGTCATTGACATCTTGTGCTGCTGGTTTCCTGAGGGTCTTTAGGAAATCCCGGAAACTTGAAACACTCTTTTCAGGCTCAACTATAGGAGATTACAATTTACCATAAACAAGCCCATCATGGGTTAATTCAAGACTACTATCAGAAGGGACAAAATAATTACAATACTACCAATATGAAAAATTTGTGAGCGAAAAATATGTAGCAAGCTTTGCATTTGAACATGATCTTCTTTCCTTATATGGAGAGTCATGATGCTTATCAACACCTGTAAGTTGACACAATTTTGATAGACAATATTAAAAAAAGCCACTGCTGTGTATATCATGTCTGTCTTAGCTATCAAGCCAACATTTGTAAACACCAAATTTAAAACAAGCCAGTGGGAAGGCTTGAATGAACCCCCTGTCCCTGGCATAACAGAGTGAAACATGTGAAAACCGGCCTTACTCAAAATTATTTGACTTCTGCAAAACTTGCGCAAATAAAGAGATCCAATCAAGCAGACCGTGGTTTAAGCACATGTGCATGAATGTTGTTCTACACACAAGAGACTAAGAAACTCTATCTTACACGATTTTAACAACAAAACAATAAGAACCATATGAAACACCCTTTCCAAGAACAATAGCAATGCACACCATCAGAGCTCACCTTGAGATGGGGATAAATTTGCAGCATCTGGTACAGAAGATCTGCCTGGACTCTTTTTGAATAATTTCTTGACACTTTGTCTGTCAAGACACAAATTACACATTAAATAATTACTGATACAAGTCAGTGTGGTTTAATGTTTAGTAAAATATAACACTAAAATCTACTGTAGGTTTAAATAAAGGTAATCATAAAGAAGAATCTAAATTCCATGCTGGTTAGTCCATGGAACATCTGATTCTGGCTAGAGCCATATCAGGTAAATGAACAATTTTCTGATCACCTCAGTCAACTTTAAGTTATCTTGATAAACATTGAATAACAGAAATTACTGAAAAAGAAATCAGATTCGCCATGAATCAATTTCTACATTTTAGTCAAAACAAGCATACAAATGCACACCAGTATTAAATCTTACTTTTTGGATTCTAACTGGAACCTCTTTTTTTCTTCGAATTTGTTGAACTTGAGTTTTCCTCCTGATTCTTCTTCCTCATGCCCCACTACAAAGGAAATTCAAAGCACTCAATAACAATAACAAAAACTGTAAGGATGGTGTTATAGAGTGTGAATGCATACTTATGAATGACCTTAGAGTTACCATTGATAGTGATAATTATTAAAAACAGAAAAAAAATTTTTAATTTTTTTTTCTGCCCTCATTTGCAGATTTGAATTAAGTTTCTTTTGAAAAGCACTATTAGCTTCCACTAGGAAATCCTTTTAAACCACTGCTAATAGATTTTGTTCCTTTTCAAAGTTATTTAATGTCAATAACCGCCAGGTGAGAGGCAAAAAAAGAGGAGACATTCAGACCCTCAGTTAAATATACGTGATTCACTGATTTATAGTTTATTGACAACTATTCACCAGAGTGAATAAGGCTAGTGAGGTGGGTAGTGGTGTTTATTTACCGAGCTGCCAGGCCACAAGGTTAATATCCACCACTCACCACCAACACTGAAGTGAATGGTTGTTTTAATTAGTATTTACTAAAAATAGTGAGATAGCACAGCACAAAAAGATGATTTCAATATTATTTTCAAGCACAAATCCTGTGCAGGTTGTGCAAAGATGAATAGCAAAGGATATCTATCCCTGTTTTAGTAAATACTATACCAGGATACAGAAATCAAAGATGATGAATGAATCACAGAATATCAAGCTTTTACCCTCTGTTTGGAAATTGTGAGAGCCACCAGATAACGCATCTTCTCTGCTATGTGATGCAGCTCGTGCCCTCTGCTGCTTAAGATACACCTCTCTGTAGCATACTGAACAGTAACCTCTCCATGCTGGGTTTCCATAGAAACCACAACTACGAAAAGGCAAATCAAGTTTATTAGCACATTTTTCACATCAATTATATAAAGAACCCAAAGTAACTTGACTAGAGTCTCTTCATGTATAATATTATTATACACTTTAAATTTTTCCCAAAAGAGGATATATATTTTTATGCACCTTATCCTAAACCAAGTTAATTTCACGTACAATTTGGACAGTCACAATTGCATAATAATTTTGGACTGTTTACAGTATCTACACAGTCATATAAACAGAATATTTCACTACAGTGAAAACACTTGTTTAACAGACTGAATAACATGTATATACACATATTGAAGACCACAACGCAATGAAAAACTTTGTTAACATGTAAATACATGTACTGGTAAGTTCAAGTAACATTTTTTCAAGATGTGAGTACACAAAAATTCTTTTTTCTCTCTCCACCAAGAAACTTAAATTCGAGGAGCCATTCAGCTGAAAATTTGGAGACCAGACCAGAACTTAGGTTGACATTAAAGATATATTTATTACATTTACAATAGTTGCATTCAAAACTGCACTAGCCACAACAGTTTTGAGTCCTGTATCATAACAATATTGTTCAACATATTACCATGCCTGGTAATAAATGCACAAATAACAGTTTTATATATTAATTGAACCAATATTGATGAAGATAAAATATAACTTGTTTAAATGCTCAAACGATATTGAATCTAAAACATCGTACAATAAACACATTTCTTTCCATGAAAGCTAAAGGAGTTAACATCAATTGAAAAGGTAAATTTAAAAAGGGGACAGCAGAAATACCAAAAGATGCAAAAGTGTAGTAAACGATAGTTTCAATAAATGTTACCATCCAGAATTACATCAAATCACATGAGAGTCATGAGAGGTCAAATTTCACTGCTATTCTCACAGTATTTCAACGTAACGCAACGTGAGGCCATGAATACCATACAACAAAACCCATCTTTTGTGGTCGTTTTACCACTTCCAGACATCTATAATACTAATAAGAGGCCATGAAAACTTGTAAGCGACTGAAAATAATTTTGAAAAATTTTGAGCGCCGGGAACAAATATGATGTAGCTCTTCCAAAACGAAACGAAAAATGTACAGGAAATAGGGAAAAATCGTTTCTCTTCTCTCAGAAATCAACCTTTACCCTAGTTAGGAGTATTTTTCGATTCTACAATCGCAAGAGGACCCTCGTGCAGATATCCTCTTCTCAACATGCATAGATAAACGTTACGTAAAGGAACCTATACGTTTAACTTCGTGAACTTGCGAAAATGATGACTTCGAAGATCTGAACTACATGAACATTAGATGAATTGAAAATGCTCATGACAGCACAAGCGGATGTGAATCCCACACTTACCCCGTTTTACAGCGAAGTTCAGGGTTATTTAACGTCTCGTAAATTTTGGATCGTGTTCTATTCCGATCAGCCATTATTGCCTTTCTTTGAAGCAACTACTCTTGCTATCGAAATGAAAATACCACTTTCAACACTTCCACGAACGTCATCTCGCCATTTTTGTTGACCTAAGGCTCTGGAAGGACTGGTAACGAGTTTTGAGGTTTCCAGGTCTCATCGCTGTTGGCATTCAGCCATGGCGTATATACCCGCTGTTCCCGTTCTCACATAACTCGTAAGGGAGACTTTCGAAATTTCTTTGCTCAGGTAGAAAGGAGTACAACGCTATCCCAAAATTAACTGTATCGGATGCAGTTGTTTTTGGGATAGAAATGTCCTGCTCAATTTCACCCCTTGATTTACACCTAATTGCAATAACGTTGTCTGGTATTCCTCGCCGTAGTGCTGAGTCTTCGTCGTTGAGCTATTATTTGTACACGTTTTGTAACGCGCGCAGCAGGATAATGGCCCCCTTTTAAAAAAAATGCTCGTTTATCATATGGCAGAGTAGTTCTGAGGTAAATCTGATTGCACCATGTCAAAAAAGTAATAAAACATGGAGCGATTAGAGAATCGTAGAAATTTTTCATGATGATTTTAACTCCTTGTATTCCACATGTAGGGCTCTTTTACTCCCCTACTATTATTACAAAAGTCTATCATGATCATCAATAAAAGTAATCATTACAATTTGATTTTTTCAAAATTGTAAAACAGTGATCGAAACAGCGTATTGGTCACGGTGTTTTTGCTTCAGTTAAATCTGTAGCTTCCCGTAGCTTTTGAACAAACTGCGTTTATCTTTTCAAAGCCCCTTATTGTCTACGCTTTTGGTTGGACGAGGTTCGATTCCGCATAGAATTTTCTCTTCGTCTCACGCTCGCGTTCAAACGAATAACCTCTCCCTTTATATTACAAATGGAATAGAAATTTACCAAATCATAATTCTAATTCTATCAACTTCGTATGTTTTTCCTACGAATTGGTCATCCGTCCCTCTTGAGCCGGTCCTATTGTGTTCTGCTTCCAACTTGTGCTTGTTTCTAACAGCGGTAGATGTTCTTGATGTCGATTGATGCCTCCTCGGGGATACGAATTTATGTCAGAATTGGACGGCAAGTTGTTTTTCAGAGGAAGGGAAGACCATATTTGCGATTATCACTCAAAATTATGAAACTTTCCTGCTGGTGGAAATGAGAAGGAGAAGAAAGCTTCCAATGTTTTGATGTTGGAAAACATCAAAACAAAAGTATATTGTAGTAAAGTATTTCTTCCGATAACGTATCACTTGTTAATGATTCACTTTTTTTCTTTTCTTTTTCCGAGAAACTCAAGTAATAACTGTTTCGAAAAAAAATAGCAGACCTTCGGCCATATTTCAAGATAATCAATTCATAAAAGGAGACCAACAGCCCGAGTGTTTACTGTTCTTTAGATTATAATGATCAGGTGACCCGACAGCGCTGTCTCTTAAGCTGTTTTTTCGTTCCATCCTCATTTCATTTTCAGCCTACTATACTTAACACCAGATAAGTGAGCTTTCGGGTGCGAAGCTTAGCCTAAACGTTATGTGCGATCCACAGGACACTCACTTATCAATGTGCGGGTCCACAGGACACTCACCTATCATAATCTCCTTGCAATATGCTTCTAGTTCATTTTTACGTTAGGGAATGTATCGCTCAATCACGAAACTCGATCAGCAGTCATAAAAGCCAGTCCTTTCTGGAAAATATACCGTTCCTTTACGGAGGGAAAAACCAGGGTTTGTTAATTGCCCATTTAATTCTTTGCTCGAGACGCCATCTACATAAGCATATATTTGGTTTAAAGCATATTACATCGCAAGACTTCAACATCTTGTACCCCGTCAGGTGAGGCGGTTTCTACCTATGCAGTGACTACGGACTCCTATTTGCGCAAACACTTTATTTCAGCAAAATACAAAAGTTACACATCAATTTCTATTTGTATACGTGTAGGACTGATAGATGCCTCTTGAAAACGCAAGCCACAGGCTATAAAACCTTCCGCTTCACCAACATACTTAAAGGATATCACGGATGGGCCGCAGTTTTCCACGCATAACTACTAAAAAAATTTGAAAAATAGGTTCAACTTTAAAAAAAAAAATAAAAAACACGCATAAATGCAGTGGCCTAAGATAGTCATAACGCGTAGACAAAATGATAAGAAAAGAGGCCTCACTGAAAATTCCTTTTTTCCAGAAAATGTAAACAAAATAAGTGCACTGCTGTAGAACCAATCAAATCAATTCCTTAAAAACGCGTTCGACAAAAAGCAACAGAAGGATTAAAAAGAAAACAAAAAAAAAAACAGTTGAGCGACAAAGTTTCTAGAATTACGTTTACAACAACAGATGCGTCGCGTCTTGAACTTGGAGTTACGATTGTATCTCTTCTAAATATATCCACACGAAATTAAAACTAAATGTCGATATTGAAAAGAAGTTAAGTTCAGCCTCAAGTTCAAAAACTAGTGGATGCCTTGGTCCATTGAGTCAGCAGTGATTAGCTCATGACACGACCACTACCGCCTGGGCGCAGAAAACGCAGAACTGCTCCTGATTGAACAGCATGAATGTGCCTCCAAGTTTCCCCTATTTTCAAAAAAAGGCAATGAATTGATTGTCGATATATCAAATTATAAAAACAAACAAACAGCAGAACGAGAGAAGATGTGGTGGATGCATGGATTAGACTCCAATAATTTCACGATAAGCGCATCATGGGTTAGCCATCGAGATGCCAGTACAGTATGTGTTAAAAACATTAAGTAAATAGAATGTTTCTCTTCTCTGGAGCCAATATGTATGGAAAAAAACTATTAAGTACTATACCTTAAAGGTGGGGGGAACCTTGGTTACGTTAAGGCGTAGTGTTCTGGTTAAGGTGTAGGTCTCTTGGAGGAAATAAGAGGTGAGACAGTTATGTCGCGCATAAACGCATTCCTTCGTTTTGGCTAGTAAAATACGTAAGAAAAGTAACCAACTAAAAGTGCAGATAAAAAGAGAAATTTCGCCAGATACTTTTTCTTGTTTATAAAATGGACCAGTTTTATTTTCTTCATCTTTGCTTATCTTTGTGAGATTTAACATTTGATAAGTTTCGTACTTATAACAACTGTAATGCAAAATACATAATATGAAGAACTTCTCTGTAATAAGTTCTGCTGTTTACCAAAGCTGAAAACCTCCAGGGAGTAACTGAGTGTCTCGGAGAATAAAATAATATTTTTTCTCCTGAATCGTGTGACGAAAAATACCAGGAAATATTTTATGCAGAATAGGTGTAAACTACTCCTTCAATGAATTCAAGGAAATTGTATCTTGATTAAGTATTCCTGATGAATACTCACCGTCTGCTGAGAAATAGCAGTGGTATGGCACGTGATCGCAATTCAACTCCTTACTCCGTTCGATGATGGTTTTTCCATCTTTCGTGATGTTGACAAAGAAAGACAAAGAGAAAATGTCTCTCGCTGTAAGGAGAAATATAGAAAAGATTTTATGAGAAACTCTTTGAAATTGTTCGTGTTTAAGACAAACCTAAAACTGAGAAGATTAGTAAGCGATGGGATCACGCTATAAAGGAGAGTGTCGATTATCTTGACTACTTCCTTGGTCTAGCCAAAGAGAATTTTATCCTCTCATGTCCAGTCACAATACAATAAAACGACTCCGTTCTTATTGCCTTCTCTCCACTAAAATATTTGAAGTTAGGTTTGACCACCGACATTGAAACGTTTTTACCGCCAAACTGTAATGTCTGACAACTATTCTCCAACTCGGGTTGATTAAGTGAGCTCTTTTAAAAAGTAACACAACGACTTACCAGGGGTGAACGTAGCCGTGACTTTGACGGAATCAGCAGCTGTTATCACGGGCCATGGAGAAACCTTGTACTTTAAGGTTTTATCCGGAGGACCTGGAATACAACGATGCAATTCAATGCACGCCATGCTGGGCTATCTACAGCTCTACACCCATAAAGACATCCATCCCCTGGCCCCTATAGTCTTCAAACAGCACCCAGTTTCTTTCTGGACTTATCCTGGACTTCAAAGGGACAAAAAAAGTTGACACCCTAAATTATGCCCTATCAATTGATGATATTTTACACAAGAAAAAATAGGAATACCCTCAAAAATTAGCTAATAATTCATTAAGTAAGGGAGAAACGTTTTACCGCAATATTTCAAACTTTTTACTTCCACTTGTAAGCCAGCGGACAGCATCACGCAGCAAAAGAGGAAGATCCCAGCTTGATAATGAACGTTTGTAGCCATCATTCACAGACTCTGTTGAGTAAGAGAATCAAACGTTTCAATATATCATGAAGACTTGAAAATATTCTCACCCCAAACACTCTCGGATGTCATGTAATACTCACCCAAGAGAACTCTCATGAGGGAGTGCTGCGCGACACAATATGACGGCTTCAAAGGAGATCAGAGGTGAAAACTAACGCAGTGGTCTCGACAACAACTTCTTTACTGCAGGCGCCTTTGATTACAAAAAATCATATTTGTGCTTGAATGTCTTAGGTCGTACTCGTTAAAGATATTGAAGATTTTTCAAAGAATGCACATGAGGCATTAATCAAAGAACGGTGAATTTTTACCAAAAATAATGGACGTGTGGTAATTGTCATTAAATTGATATGAAGCAAACGTTGTAAAAGAATGGCTGTTATTAGACTGTTATAAAAATTTTATCTTTCGGCTATCGAAGTACATGAAGTTTCATTGCGAAAGGCAGTCAGTGGTGACATGCACTGTTAAGAGGAAGCAGTTGTAACCGGTTGACATGTTAAGATGTAAAGGAATCAGCCAACCAATCACGCTTTATGCGGCAAATGTTTGTTTAGCAGACCGTTACGCTTCTAATTTGAAGTGTTAAGTTTTGCTTCAGAAGATCTGAGAAAGCATGTCTCTTTAAATAAATGATGAACAATTTATGTTTCAAATAAAGGTAAAGTGCTAGAAAATCCCAACTAGCAAGAGGCAGACCAGCTGGCTATTTATACAGCGCGAGGTTTTAAACTGGGAGCGACCGAGAACAAATCCAGAGAGTAGCAGGAGGAACCATATTTACAAGTTCAGCGTCCTAACCAATTGTTAAGTCCCGTTTTCCAGATTGCTTACCGTCGAAAAGTACTAGAAAGATAAAGTCATAGGGTATCAAGGATAGAAGAGATTGCCTTCTGTGATTAATGCAACGCTGATCATCCAAAACAAACTTACATGCACACTAATTAATTACAGAAAACGCGAAAACAACACACTCACCCACTAAGGAGCAACTCGCTCGAGATGCGAGGAAGGAACAGTTGTTGATTATTAGAAAGTGGAGGATATATTATATTACAAATGAAATCACCCACGGTTTTTTCCATTGTCAGGAGAAAAAACCCGTACCTTGTTTACGTTATGTTCTAGAATCAATTAGGGGTAAAAACCCCTGAAGCTGATGCTTTTGTTTTCTTTATCTTTTTTCTTTATCTTTTTTCTTCCTTAGCTGTCTTAACGGAAGGCTTAACTCAACAAGGGCAAAAATCAGTAGTTTCAATCAAAGGGAAAATGCCTTTTAGCTGATCCTTTTCATTACAACTTCACGTCACCTATGTTTCGTGGGTCGTTAAGTATTCGTATATCATGCTATTGTTTAAGTTCTTGTTGGATTTCACCCGGAAATGTAAGACCGCTATAGAAATCGGAACGCTCTTTGATGACATTTGAGACAATTTCCTTTTGTTTAACATCCAAAAACGAACAATAACTTCAATTCCGAAAGTTTAACTTTTAATTTCTTAACTGCAAAGCAAGGAACGCAACAGATAAAAAACAAAAAAAACGGTTCGCGAGCGCAGTGTCCCACAAACATCTTATTCTAACATCTCGAACAAAGATACTTTCGAAACACTTCAGATTCGACTGGACTCCCTCAGAGGGCCAGTTCGGATCTTTAGATTTTTTCATCAAAAAATGTCGCCACGATATCAACAAACTTAATTCAATCGTAACACCAAGGGAATCTTTCTTCGGAAGAGTGGACTGCACTAAAAAGTCTAAAAAAACGCGAGGATATAGTCATTAAAGCGACCAACAAAGGCGGCGTAGTTGTTGTTTGGCGGGCCGACCTCTACCTATGTTAAGGAACCCAGCTCTGAAACACTACTCCGTTTGGTCGAACCAGTACTCACATTCAATTGCTTTTCATTCGGTGGTAACTACTACAAACAAACTAATGGCGTGGCTATGGGTACAAAAATGGGACCTAGCTACGCCAATCTTTTCGTAGGTTTTATCGAACATCAATTTTTTAGTCAATACCACGGCTCTACGACCGTTAAATTGACGATTGCATCGGCGCTACCTCCTCTACCAGAGAGGAGCTCACTCAATTTATAACCATCGTCAATTCCTTTCATCCGGCTCTTAAATATACCTGGGAAATTTCTGACACTTCTTTGGCTTTTCTAGAAATCAAAATTTCAATTGAAGGCAACGGTTTATATTAGTGTTTACTACAAACCGACAGATTCACATAGTTACTTGTTGTATATCTTCACATCCATCACACGTCAAGAATTCCATACCTTTTTCACAGTTTCTCAGACTTCGTAGTTTATGTGGTGAGTTTCGATTGTCATCTACCACGCACTTATCGGAATGTTCGCGAATGTTTTTTAACAGACCTTTAGGTTACTGTTTTCTCGTCACCATATTCCCACCAATAGCGTAGCTCCACTTTCTGCATATCAACATACACAACCCACAATTCCTCCAATCGCTCTAACGAAGGGTTAACGCTCGAAACGTCAGTGTTTTTACCCTTTACCAATTTACGTTTTCAACTCAGTTGTTAACAATAAATTACCTGTCCCACAAACACTTTCTCCAAAAAACTCTAATCAATATCGTCATCAAATTCAGTGCGCCCAAAATTTTTTTTCACGTAATATTATGAGAATCACAATCAGAGCTGAGTCAAAAACGTAACAAACTCAGCGAACAAATTCTATATTGCCGCTCTGAACTTTCCAAAATCTGTGCCAAAATTCAGAATGCCAATTCGAAACTTTTTAACCATTTGCACCAAATTAAGACCCAAAAACTCGACCAACCTATCGGCCCTCAAATTACAAGCGACTCATGGCCTTAAAAACCTCAAAACTGTACTTACCATACCAGAAAATTTACTACTTTCCGATTCAGAAAAATCAGTTCGCAGTAAGGGTTTAAATTTTGTTCCCATACCCAAAAAAAAACCGACGAATTTTTAGTTAAGCAAGACGTTGAAAAATTCCTTCGCCGCGTTCAGTTGAAAGCTTTTTTTTAATGACAAAGAGGATGATTCTAACATCTCGAACGAAGATACTTTCGAAACACTTCAGGTAAGAGAGTTTAAATGGACTCTCCTGGGGGGCCAGTTCGCAAACTTAAATTCAATCGTGAAAAAGGTAAAAAAAACGTTCTCTGATTAAAAAGGTTTTAAAAAATATGAGCTTTCGGCTATTATACTATAGCCTTTAACGAATGTAAAAAATATAAGCGCGTGAATGGAAATATATACAGGGGAGGGTGTGAAAAAATTAAAAACTAAAAAATACAATAGAAGTGTGAAAATAAGATAGAATATTGTCTTGGTAACGGTTTAGAGTTATTGTCTGCGCCGACAGTTTTTGCGGTATGCCAAGATTCTAGTGTTTTCCGAACGCGGTAATTACCTTTGTCTATCACGGTAGCGCCCTAAAAGTCAATCGTGTGATTGTTTTCCCAGGCATGGTTGGCAATGTTCGAGCCACTCGTATAGTTTTTAAGATTTCGTTGATGTTCCTTTCTTCGGGTTTTAAACCATCTGCCAGTTTCTCCTACAATTATCCTATTATCCTATAATAGCCGAAAGCTCATATTTTTTAAAACCTTTTTAACCAGAGAACGTTTTTTTACCTTTTTCACTTTGTCATATCCTGGTTACAGTTAAATTCAATCGTAACACCAAATTTTCCAATCTTTCTTCGGAAGAGTGGTCGGCACTAAAAAAGTCCAAAAAAAAAACGCAAAAACATAGTCATTAAAGCAACCGACAAAGGCGGCGCAGTTTTTGTTCGGCGGGCCGATCTCTGATGTAAGTTCAATTATTTTCGTGGCTAAGGCATTATTGACATTAATCTACGTAGTAATCAAGTTTGCTTCTATGCTTTTAATGTCGTGGGTATCCGCGTTAACTAAAGTGGTACAAAAGTAGGTTAAGAAAAACGTCATTGTTTACCAAGCGGCACAACTTATTTTCGCTGAAGGTACTGATAAACTGCAACGTAAAGTAACTTAGCCTACTTTAGCTCCAAAAGCACATTGTTAGAAGTATTATTTTCAAACACGAGGCATTTCTCACCGTCTTTTATTGCTGGAGAATTAGAACCTGCTGATGATTTACAGAGCTCAATCATTTTGCCAATTTGGAGCATCAGAATGAACAGATGATTTACAATTTTTTAGTAAAGAAATTAAACATGACGTCAACGTCATTCTGCAGATGTACAAGGAATCTTCAGTTCATTTATGGACACGTCTTACGCTGATGGCAATTTTGTCATCGTGCGTAGCCTCAGGATTCAGTTGTTTGAAGGATGTTCACCCAGGGAATTGTACCTGCCATCACTTTGGTCGAGTACGAGTTCGTGTCAAGTGCACTGGTATAACACAAGTACCCAGTAACTTGCCTGAATATACGGTGTCTCTGTAAGTACAACGTTATTCTCTTACTGTGAAAGTGATCTATAGACCTACTTCAAAATGGCGGCCCTGCACGATTACTCTTCTTCAATGCAAAGAAGCCTTCTTTACGTCGCTTTTTGGAGAACATTCCGTAGTTCAAATGAATAAAAAGGGTAAGTTTCTAAAGAAACTCGGTGGGAGAGTGTAACAGGGTTTTTTTTGTATTATAACTGAGTTGATAACGTAAATTGGCCATCGCTCTGACGAAGGGCTAACGCTCGAAACGTCAGCTTTCAACCTCTTCACGGTGGCCAGAGAGAGAGAAAATGTGTTGAATGGATATAACTGACTTCCTTTTACAGATGTGGTCTTTTTCTTGCCTGATTTTTATTCTCTTCCTAGCAAGAGCCTGGTCTAAGCTATTCCAGCATCGACGTTAGCATCGTATCATAATCAACAATTTTGCGGCACTGACGCATTAAATCTTACCCAGTACTTCCCCATGTAGCATTTTTATTCCTGTGACCAATACTTACAATCAGATACTCGTGTAAATAATTATTTCCTTATGGTTCTCTACTGAAGTTACATTCTTTAAAATATTTCGTTGTCTAGGGATCTTTCAAACAACCGTTTGAAATCTATACCGGAGGAAGCCTTCTCAAATCTGAAATTGCTTGCAGAAATGTGAGTTGATGTTCACGTTGTTATTTTTATCATAGCCGTCAGACTTATTCCTATTTGCTTACAAGCGATCCGGATCTAGGCTGGATGCATTACATTTATGTAGTTCTGCACCGTTTATTCCATGTCCTTTATTTTTTTCCTTTCAACTGGTTCAGCAATTTTATTATTCAATGCTCTTGGGGTCATTTCTCTCAGCAGACACTTCTAAGGATAAGTTCACTTTTCTTCTTTTGTGCTTGAACTGGATTTGTCGCTTAGACACTTGCTGTGTCTACTCATGCTTGAGACTTTCACGCATTGCGAATATTTTCAGACACTTTATCGTTATCATTATTACTATTATTGTTATCATTATTATAGATCTCCTTCACAAGCGTGTAAGCCCATTACAGGAGGTTCAAGCGTTTAGCTGCATTAATTTGTTTTTGATCTTGTTGATTGCCATTCTTTTTCTTATCCTCTCAGAGATCTATCGCAAAACGAGATAAGGGCAATTCCGAAGAACACTTTCCGAAATCTGACGGCTTTGTCAAACGTGTGAGTACTTGCATGATTTTTCATTAAGGGTAAAGAGATAAAATTTCAAGCGGCAAGATTTTGTTCCTATGCTACTGAAGAAGAATCAGCATCCAATTATACATTTTCCCCTTAAAAAAAAAAACCCTTAATTTCATTCTGACATAACGCTAGTCACTTTTAATAACCTTAACGAGGCGCCTTGGGTTCAAATGACACTTCCTGTTCATTCATATGTGGAATAGACTCTCTAATATAATGCTTATTCTTGTTATTTTTCGTTTGATCTTAGATGTATCTACCAGAACAACATCAAAGGTGGATTTTTCCTTCCTAATAGCGTAGTAAAACTGTAAGTTCTAGTTTTTCAAGGTTTTTTTTTATTCTAAGCTACATATCAGAAGTATGCTCAACAATCCATACAAATTTCATCTACACCAATCAAAAATACATATGACATAATGACTCATGAATACCGCGTTTTGAGTGACCTATCCTCTCCGAAACTGTCTTAAATGCGCCAAAAACTCGGTTATGTTCGCTGTTATATTGAATCATTCCCAGCAAACCTGGCAATTTATCGATGACGTAAAAAGCAATTCTAGTTCTCTTTTTTACTATCCTCTGGACGCAGACCTGAAGACTTTGCTGTAAAAAGCGCAGTGGCTTGTTAAGGATTTTCGTGTATGGCCAATTTGCTGAGTTGTTTTTCAGACTCTTTTCAAAATGGTGATCAGGAATCCAAAGAGGAAGAAAATTTGCGAATTTTTAGGCCACTCTCAGCTTTGGAATCTCAGTCGGGGAAAGTTGTAACAGCGAGGATAAAAAGTATCAGCATACGTCTCCTTTATGTAACTCGAAAATAGGATTTTAAGATTTACTCTGCATCAAATTTGCTTAATTTTTATCCTTATTCTAAAGGAAGCACGTAAGATTTTTCAAGCCAGCCTGAAAATTCAAATTAAGAGTTAAGCCTATACCACGCATTACACAACATTCTGAGTCTGATGGCTCACGAGAATGCGTTGACACGATAAATTGATGTCAAAATCGATGCATGTGCGTTTTCTCTCGTTGTCGTTAAATTGATCAAGATGTAAAGCAAAAACTACTTCTGTTGACCTCGCAAAGAGATTTCCGAACCCTTTTATGAAAATAAACCTTCATCCCTTTATTTGTTTACAGACAGATATCTAACAACGACCTAACGTTGGACGACATGAAAGAGATTTTGCAAAATTCTAAGGATATCGCTTTCCTGTAAGTGTGTGCATCTTTTATGGAAAATATACTCATTTTATGAAGCATGGGATGAGTCTTACTTTTCACCGCGTTAGTTATTGTTGTGGAGTCCAGGTCCGAGTGCAAGCACTCGATTAATTAAAAGTACGTAGGGATATCGGATAGGTGTTGGAGAAACCTGACGAATTACAAGGGGGCTACCACAAAGTTATCACTCGGTACTCTCTTCCCTAAAGCCTGGTTTTCCTACAGCATAAGCTCAAGTGCAAGCACAAACGTTAGGCAAGCATAACAGCTCTTTTTTCACCGTGAAAATTACCTCGACGCTAGCATAAACACAAGTGGAAGCAAGAGATCAGATTTTTTCCTTTGTCTTGTGCTTTGCACTTTTGCTTTCATCAAAGCCATCATACGAGCTTTCAAGTTTGCACTTGCGCTTGCGTCGCCTAATGAGAACCAGGCTTACGACTGATAGCTCTTCTCTCTGGTCACTAATCTTTGGAAGGCAGGTAGTTCAGACGTTCATATGATTAATATCATCTAGCTTCACTTGAGTCCAATATTTAAACATGATGAAAGACTTATTTTTAGGCTAATTTCTATTGTTTACATATTATTAAATCCTCGCAGAGACATTTCAGATAACCCCCTTGGACCTAACTTAACTGCAGACATTTTCGCTGGTTTTGACAGGATCGTGTATTTGTAAGAACCGTAATTGTAACATGTTAATAAGATTCATGTAAGATTTATCTCAATAATTTTGGCACCTTTTCAAGGTTTCCACTTTGCCCCAATTAGTACTGCTACAGTTTTTGTTCTTTAAAACCTTTGTTATTTCAGTTTCTAATTCAGTCTTTCCTCGTTTACCACGCGTGTTTTCTTGGCGTGAGATCGCTGGTGATAACAATCAGCAAATCCTGACAGCTGAACATTTCACACAATAATGATGATCCCGTCAAACTTTTAAACTCCTTTCTGATTTTAACGTCATATACGCCTTCGTCGACGACGTCATCATCGAAAACCCGGGGTGTAGGCAGCTTTTCGACTTGTTATAGGCCTGTTTCTAAAGAAACTTAAATTTTTGTAATTCTAATTCACTTGAGATGCAGATCGCCATCTACACCTCAAGTGATTAAACAGTTTATTTTTACTTACCACCACGATAAGCAATAACCTCTTTTAGATAGATAGTTTAATCTCAAATGCATTTGCAGCCCGAGGGCTGAATTACACATTTTTACAATCCAAGAAATTTAAAATTTAAAATTCAAAAACCTAATTACACGTCTTATTATACCAGCAATTTACAATATAATAACATAATAATAAATTAAATAAAATACATTAGCTATAAATGTAAACTAATTAAAATAAATTTAAATTAATTAAAAGTATCTACATTATCATTATCATTATTATTACTATAATTATCACGCGTGCCGTAACAAAAATAAAGGATATCGTATCGATAAAAATCTAGCCATTAAACCTCCTTGCCATAGCAAATATAAAAGTGTTCATCGTTCTAGAAGTGCGAAGGCGTGGCATATTAAATTGGCGCTTATTTTTGAAGTTATAGCTGGGTTTATGTATGGGTGGAAGAAGCGCCTTTAACTTGTGGCTAGGGTTGTCTAAGATACTTTTAAAAAGCTTCTGACATAGAAATTCGTAATGTTCTAAGATGGGTCGTATTCCTAAATCTTGAGCAACCGCGCAATCACCCGCAGTTATAATGGAAATTGACCGTTTCTCAATACGTAAAAGCTCATTCTTCAGATATTGCGGAAGCGCATTATAGAAGACAGGTATCGCGTACTCTGTTACAGATCTTACACATGATGTGTAGAAAAGTACTAGGTCTTGTAAGGGAACCCTAGCTCTCTTTAGTTGCACTAAAAAATACAACCTCTTACTGGCCTTTTTGATTACTTCTGATATATGACTGTTCCAGGTCAAATCGCTAGCTATATTAAGGCCCAGGAGCTTTACGCTACCAACTACCTCCAACTCTTTGCCTTCAATTACTATGGGATTAAAGAACCCGGGCCTTTTAGAAAATGAGATCCGAAGCTCTTTGCACTTATCAGAATTCAAGTGAACTCTATTTTCTCGTGACCACTCAATAACACAATCTGCTATATTTTGGGCGTGACTTTCACTCTCTTTTGGTATCATCTCCGAGGCTGTTGTATCATCAACGTATTTCCATAGTGGATACGCGATTTCAAGGTCATTTATCATAAGCACAAATAACCATGGGCCCAATTTTGTGCCCTGTGGTACTCCGGAGGGCACAGATCCCCACTCCGAAAAGCACTCCGCAGCCAGCTTAATTCTTTGTGATCTATCAGAAAGAAAATCAACTATCCAATTGGTAATACTAACTGGCAATTTACACTTAGTACGCAGTTTTCTAATCAGAATTTCATGGTCGATAAAATCAAAGGCCTTTCGATAATCAAATACGATTGTTCTTACAGTAGCGCCATTTCCATCAGTGTTAATTGACCAATTATGTAACATGCTAATTAAGGCCATAGTCGTGGAAGAGTTTGGTATTGCCCCGTATTGGCTGTCGTCAATGATACTCATAACTGCTGGTTTGACGTAGTCGTCCACAATAAACCCTTCTGCGACCTTAGAAATGCATGGAGTAAGCGAGATAGGTCTTAGGTCCTTTTTCAGTTCCTTTACTGATTTCTTTTTGGGCAGGGGTGTCACGTCAGCCAACTTCCACATTTTTGGTAAATGCTGCTCGGAGTAGGAGGCATTAAGGATTTCTGTCACTGGGAAAGCCACTGCATCTGAATATTCCTTCAGTAGCCAATTGGGAATTCTATCAGGCCCACACGCTTTCCCAGGGTTAAGGTGAGACAAAACCTTCTGAACACGTTGTTCACCCACGTGCAGGATCTCTGGTGTTGTATTCGCCTCCATGGGGAGAAACTCTAGTGGAGTTGGCAGTCTGTACTCCTCCAGCGGTTCTAAAAACGCGGCATTGATGGTGTTGGCCTTTTCTATTAATGACAATTCTGAAAAACCTTCCACGTCAATCTGGCTCAAAAGGTCGCCATTTTTCCTTTTTGAGCCGCTCAGACGCTTTACTTCGTCCCACCATTTCTTTGGGGCTTCTTGTCTTAAATTCTGAATTCTCACTTCATAATATTTAGCTCTGCATGCCTTTCTTTCCCGGTTAACCAGATTTCGGAAGAACTTGAATTGGGCAGAGTCGCCGCCATATGATTTGAACGCTTTTTGTCTTTTCAGTATCATTGACTTCAGCTTATGGTCAATCCAAGGAGCATCCGCACTACAGGTGCGAATTTCTTTCTCAGGCATCAGAATATCAAGCCCTGTATGTACAGCAGTGTGGAAAATCTCCCACTTTTCCTGGCAACTATCCGTAGGAGCGAACAATAAAGGCCAATCAATAGAGGTTAGATATCTCCCCAAGGCAGCCTTGTTACTCTCACGTAAGTCACGCCTTTTAACAACGTGCTTTCTGTTTACATCACGTTTACCATCTTTTGGCGACACAACAACAGCGTTGTGATCCGACAACCCGAATGGAGGGTAGGCTTGTGGCGGATTATAGTATTCTTGCATGTTAGTGAGCACCAAGTCTAATATGGCATCCTTCCGGGTCTGAACTTGAACTATTTGCTGGAGACGAAAATGATTCAGCAAGCCCTTAATATCCAAGCGGTTGAAATCCCCTGTGACGACCAATCCACAGTTGGGATATCGCGTCTCCGCTAGGACGAGGGACTGGAACAAATGCTCCCGGATAGATGTCCCATCGGCCTTGGGGGGGTGATAGATCACTGCCGCGATTATGCAGGAAAACCCCCGGGGGAGGCGGTTTGGTCTTAGATGGAGCCACAATGTCTCATGATTATCACAGCACTTTAAATCGTTCAGTTGTTTATATTTGCACCGTTTTTCTTGAATATAGACACACACACCACCGTGTTCTAGTGTCTTCCTGTCCTCACGCACAATAGCAAACCCGGGGATGTCAACAACGGTGTCCAACACAGAGTCCTTTAGCCAGGTTTCCGTAACGAACGCAAGGTTGATATGATTACGAGTGATAAACTCGCTAACTTCATCCATTTTGGGGGCTAAAGACATGACATTCGCTAACATGATCTTAGGAACTTTGGGTGACCATTCAGTACTGGCTGCTCTGTTTTCCTTGGTGCAATCTATAACAATGCAGTTGTTTAGATTGCTACGTGGAAAGGTGTCATTTTGAATATTTAATATGTTCGCCAGTTGGTTATGTAAATGAGGTTTCCTGTGAAGGATTAAGTTCCTGGCAAAGAAACACCCATTAAAGTTCGGAAATTGCTGAATCTTGTGTGCTCCATTCCCCATGCAAATCCCAATCTGCCTTTGTTTGCGCTGTCCTGCTCTTGTCCCTCGACGTGTAGGTCTTTGCCGTGTTATTCCCAGATCAGATATGTTGCGCCATAACTCACGACCGAGCGACTTCTTCGTCGTTGAAGATAAAATGGCATTCAGTGCCGCTCTTGAATAAAATATCGCCATGTAACTAGAGGCCAATATTATAAAAAACTACTTGTGATTAAAATAATGCTCTTTGTCGTTTCGAGGAAGTTATTTTGAAGAAAGTTCGCTTATAATCACGGAGCAGGAGAAAACGCGTGCTGCCTGTCAGGCGCTACGTCATATTACCACCATTTTATGATAGTTTGTTATTCTTTACCGCAGAAATATTCGATTGGCAAATTTGACAAAAATTGCTGATGGAGCGTTCAACTCTTTAAGTAAACTCAGTGACTTGTAAGTCCCTGTTTTTATGTTGTAAGTAGAAGTTGGCATGTTTTCTTGCTTTCAGAATTGCTCTTGTTTTTATCCTTCTTAACAAAAAACAATCCCTCATGAACGAAAACTATCACACGAATATGTACCTGCTGCACTAACCTCCTCGTTCCTTAATAATTTCATTAAACCTTGCCGATTCCTATCCAGCTTTTCAGCTTTTTTGTTGTAACAATAACGTGTACATGTTCCCTGTTACCTTTCTATTTCGTGCCCCGTGGCACAAAACGCGTCCACTTGCAGAGACCTTCGCTAGATGTGCATGACTATACTAAGGTAATCAGTGTCAGTTAACGACTTTTGATTCTTATTTTTAAATACCCCAGGCGGTTAGACGACAACAACTTAACATCTGTGCCCGACTTGACTGGCCTTAAGACGGTGGAGTTAATGTAAGTTTCTATTACTCAAATAGTGGGTTACTTCTCGTGTTGTTATTTTATCTTGCTTCACTTTATCGAAAATCTTTCAAATGGCTTGAAGTGTAATCTTGTAAACACTGAGCCATTTTCTACGCCAAAAATTATAACTAAATTTGCTTAACGTAAACTGCAATTTTACTTTTTAGTTTTCCATCAACTATTCAAAGCCAATTGTAAAATAATTTCTTTTCAATTTCCTTGCTAATTTCGATTTCTTCAGGAGGATTTAACCTTTAACGCTTCAAACTCCTACCGACTATTTGCTCGCATTTTGGACACATACGATATACACTGTATCCTGAGAATTTAGTGGAAATTGGCTCACACGATTCCGTGGAGCAATACATATCTTTTGCAGGTGATAAAAAGCCACAAAATGTAAAAAAGGATGTTTCGTCAGGAAAATGTTTCATATCAATTTTTTTTCTTATCTAAGTTGTAAAAGAATTTAGTCAGCATGAGTCAACTCAAGAGGAGAAAACACGAAGGAAAAAAAAATTACCTCAAGTTTAAGTATGCATCATAACGCATGATTTTACCTTTAATTTCCAAGATCTGATTGTTAATTCTCCGCTCTTGCTACTACACATTACCTTGTTAATTAGTTATGAGAATATGGTGTTAGAACGAGATAACATCTGCCTGATTAATTTGTGTATTCTTACTACCTGTTTGTTAGATAATGTATGGATATTTTAGGGCGAAGTTACATATTAATCACTTCTGGGAGTCAGGGTTAACACATACTTTCTATCGCAAATTTTCTATTACATGCAAAGTTTTCAACGAATTAAAAACTAGAGCAACATTGGAGAGTTCCTTCTCTCGATTCCTCTGTCCAATCACAAAACAAACGTTTTGGTGATAACGTTATTAGTGTCGTATCATGCAGTTGTAATTGAGTGAGCTACATTTGGGATTTTTTATTAATGAAACTGAACGTTTTGAATTCATTCATTTGTTTATTAATGTTAAAAAAAATTCTGATAATTTCACTTCTTTTAACTATTTCCAGGCACTTGGGAAATAATCGAATAAACAACATATCAAGCCTTGCAACGTCAAGAATCAACTGTGTGAGGGAAATGTAAGCAATATGCATTTTAAAAAGAGAATTCCCCTTGCAAATTGATTCCTATTTTTAGGGGTGATTCGAATTCCTCAATAGCCTTTTTTTGTCAGTACGTATGGCAGGTTGGGAAGGCTTGAGTGCATTCACATTTACCTATATGCGCATTGTCTCTCTAGGTCTCTGAGGGAAAATCAGATCGAGCAGCTACCAGCCGAGGTGTTCCAGAATGTGAACGTACTGTACGCTTTGTAAGTTGTGTTTGATTGGATACTGTGACTTACTGATTTCATACTTCACTCATCTATGGCTTCGTTTGCGATTGATTGCCTAATATGTCTTATACTTACTCATACAGAGATTTGTCCTTCAACAAAAAGCTCTCGTCCATACCAGATGGTGCGTTTTCTGGCCTCAAGCAATTGGAAGTATTGTAAGAGAAAAGTTTATTTTCAAACACGTAACCTGTTTGTAAATAGAATAAGAGAGATGGCAAGCTCGGTAAAGAAGTAGAGAAAGATGTTTTACGTCTTCAGTTGTCACGAGACTGGGACAAAGAAAAAATTCTGGGTCCCCATGAGATTCGATTCCTCATGGGGACTCAGAATATTTCTTTGTCCCAGGCTCGTGACGAGACGGAAAACGTCTTACTCCATGCAACCTGCTGTCATCAAAAATTACGAGGTAACCCTAAAACATGCTAATTAGAGAAATATTATTTGAAAACTCTTTATATTGAGATCAAATCTGCCTTTTCTTCTCCTTTGTTTTTTGTTTTGAAACAGTTAGAACACAAAATAAAAAAGGTTTACTTTGAACATCAATGTCATTTTCCTTTAATTAGGTTTCTGCACTTCAACAACATCTCAAAAATTAGCAGCCTTACCTTTGCTGGGCTTAGAAATCTGAAGATGCTGTAAGTAATCTTTTCTCTTTAAGTTGACACGAAGAAAACTGAATTTTTTGTGTATTATATGAAACGTTTAGAAATTAATTTTAAGATACTGTACCTAACGAAACATACAGACACAGCAAAAAGAAACGTTTACTCTAAAATAGCGCGGAAGAACTAATTAATACAGAACATTACTGGAGGCCTTACTCCAAATCTCCGAGAGAGAGAGAGCTGTGTGTTAGAATGGTTTGACAGAAACCTCGAAGCGTCCGTCTTGTTTTTTTTTAAGGATGCTTATCAAGAACAGTCTGACTTATCTTCCTGAAAAGGCTTTTGCTGAAATGTCTTTGAGCTTTTTGTAAGTAACTTGAAATCTATGAATTATTTGCAAATTCTAAGGTGTCACATGGAGATCATTAATATATGTAGATTACTTACGAGATAGTTTGATTCTCTCTTTATTTTTATCTGTAGGTTTTTACATGGAAACCGAATCAAAAACATTGATGCGAATGCTTTTCGCGGCCTCACTGATCTGCGTTTGGTGTAAGTTGTATTGAATAGAAGTAAACTGATATGCTTTTCTTTCAGCTTCGTACATAGTTCTATAGTATTTAGCATTTTAAAAAAAGTTCAGTGTCGATCAATTTTTTAGTTGGTTTGTCTAAATCAGTATCACAATCTTGATGGTTTTATGTCAAGTTTCCCCTTCCCCTTTTTTTTAGTACGGGATGGCATCAAATGTATTCTGCGTGAGGGAAATTGCCATTTTAAAGCAATTCATTCTTAAGCCAATCATATAAACAAATTAACTTCTTGAATTCTAGGACGCTATTTGAAAACCCCGCCTTAATGTCACTTCCAAGAAATGTATTCAATGGACTGACTGAAAATGTTACTTTGTAAGTATAGATAGTTCTCAATCTACTAACTAGGATACATTTCTTCAAAGCCCTTTTTACATTTAATAAGTATGAACTTTGAGTCGTTAATACAATTGCATACCCACTGTTCCTCAATGTAGTTGCTTGGATAAATATTATTATTTGAGATATTTAACAATTTGTAATTCAAGTTGGTTATACCTTCCGAGAGAGACATCTTGTTTTTTTAAGATCACCGAAACCTCTGGTGATGCCAACTAACTTGAAGATGTTTAACCATGCAGTGATAAATAACAAACTGCACAATAATTTTGTTCTTGACTGATCCTGATCTTCGTGCACGGTTCTGACCAAATGAGCTACTTCATTTGAACCTACTAATTGTCAATTTACTTAAGCATACCCCAAACCTCATCTTAAAGTTAAAAGGTTTGAACTTCTTTTTAGAGCTCTCTCCTGCAAAACCCTCAAAGAGCTTCCTCGAGGGATAAACGAGGCAAGAGTGTAAGTAAAAGATCATGTAGAGCAGTTTTGGTTGTAATTCAGGATCGCTCGGGTTTTGCTGTAAAACTCAGATTAAAAATAACGATTGATTAACCTTGACTTGATAATGTATATCAACAAAGAAAAGAACATTACAGATCAGTCATTCTTTGCTGCCTCGAGGTCATTTACACATAGGGTGCTCAAGTATATTATCTTCAGTTTGATCTACTTTATCAGTTGCAGTAAAATCCGGCTGTGATGTGCTCTGCTGTCTTGTGCTATAATGTATCATGTTTGAACTTTCATCAATGATTTGTCATATTCAGTATCTTTTGGTCTGGTTTGGTGTGGGTCTGAATCCAGGCCATTTAATTTGCCTAACATATAAGCTTTGTGGAACTCTTTAACCTTGCATTACAGTGAACTGTTGCGCCGGCTTTTCACCCTTTTGGTTTTATTAACAAGTTTTTGTTTTAATTTCTTTCATCAGTGTATGTGCTCCAACAGAATCTTTGTTTGTAATCGTCTCTTACCGAGAACGCCGCTATCAGCGGGATGGTCTTCTAGCCTCCGGCTTTATGTGTCCTAAATGCAGAAAGGAGGTCTATCCCAGATGCCTTAATTGTAGCCTTTGCTCGACGGGCACCTACAGCAGCCGTGATACTACGAATACACATTGCTTGAGGTGCCCTGCAGGTAAATACGATGCTTTACATGTTGCAATGTGTTTTTGGAGACATTTACGTTTAGCTAAAAACCATAAAATGAGTGTCTGATCTCAATGGATAGAGTATCGCTCCCAAATGTTTTATTTTTAGGAGGCTTTTACCAAGACGAAATGGGCCAAATTGACTGTAAGACCTGCTCCATTGGCACTTATGTTCCTGAGATTAACTACCCTGGAAAATCCGCGACTGACTGTCGTGCATGCCCTTACGGTAAGGGAAAATAATGATTGAAATTGAGTTTTGAAAAATTGAGGCAATAATATTGAATAGAAGAGAATTCTTCTTGTAAGAATGCATTACGTATGAATATCTTGAGAAGAATCTCGATTTCAGAAATTCTTGCTACAAGAATAAGGAATTCTTTTCTCAAGAACGAGAATTCTTCCTTTATCATATTGACCCATCTCGTCTCGATAAAGAAGGAATGGGTCAATATGGATGCAAGATTTGCAGCACGTATACCTATGTTCATGAGGAGTAGCATCCTTGAAAAAGTCCTAATGACTATCGTGCATGCCCATACGGTAAGGATCAGGTTCAATAACAAGCTATTGCGTGATTTCACTTTCGTTCTTATTGTCCGATGACCATGATTTTATGCTTTGAAAGATGTGCTTGCTTTTCATTATGATTTTACACATGAACTAATTATCAAACATTTTCTCGCGATTAAGAGTCATTAATGATTGTAGAGCCAAGCTAGGAAAACCAATTTGTTTCGACACCTGTACTGCTAATTTTCGGAAGGCGGTGAGGTAAAACGACTACTCGTCTCTAACCGTAAATTGTTGACCGGGTGCTGTCGGTAAAATTTGGTGTTCTGTCTCTGATGTGTATTACTCCCCATGCAACCATAGGTTTACAATGTTGTGGAGAGCACTGGTGGTTGTACTTTAGCAGAAAGTTTATCCATCTGGCTCTGGTTGTTCAAAGACTGGATAGCGCTCTTGACTGAATAAATCTCGATTCGGTGGATAGCGCAGTACGTTCTGCTCACACTTATCCATTGGACAGCGATTTACCCATTTGATAGATGCCGTGATGATGCCGTAGAACGGCGAAAGCTCGGAGTGAATAAAGAAAGAACCACAGTAGCACTTAAAGGCTTCATTTGATCAAATTCCCACACCATTTGATAGTGTTATCCGTTCTTTGAACAACTGGTCTCTGAAAGATCCCTCAAGAAAGTAAAGGGTTTTCATGTTGGAAAATCCTGATCACTATGTATTTACATAACATTTCTGTGTTTGTAAACAGGTACTAACACTAATGAAATCGCTGGTTACCGTGCATGTCGATGCCTCCATAAATTCTACCGCTTGGATCGTTTTGGCCCATGCAAATCGTGTCCATATCATGGAATGAACTGTGAGAATGATACTGCAATATTAGCACCAAATTACTTTTGGAAATGGAACAGCTCCGAAAAAATGGAATCTTACAGAAGTTTCGTCCAAAACATCCAAATTACCACAGCTGAGTATAATAAAACCTTCTCCACTTTTGAGGGACTGTTGCCAAAGCCTCTGAAGTGCCCTTATCCAGACTCATGTAAGGGCGGAATAAACTCAACGTGTAGCACTGGCTACCAGGGTACCCTCTGTGCAGCATGTTCCTCGTACCATTATCTTAGATTCAACAGATGCTTAAAATGTCCCAAGTCGGTGGTCACAGTCATTTCTTGTGGTCTGATACTTTTGTTCTTTGTCCTGCTGTTTGTGATTGTTTTCAAGTGCGACTCAAGACGAACAGGAGACAATCGTTTTGTTGCAGATGTCGTAATGTCCTGCATTAAGATCATTATTGGATTCTATCAAGTTCTTGCTGGTATTTTTTCAGCTTTGCTGCATGTACAGTGGCCAATGGTTATTTTATCTGCGGCGAAATGCTTGAAATTTGTTGAAGGAAATATTTTACAGTTCGCACCTCTGAGTTGCATTCACCCTGTGCTCCGCTTGGATCCATTTATTCAATTTGTCCTCGCTGTTACTATAAACGTCTTTGCTGTCTCTTTAATACTGCTTTACCTCTTCTTTAAAATGCTTCTCCTTAACAGGATGGAGAATTCCACGGAAGAAAGCAATTCCAATTTTATAGCGAGAAACACCTTAGAAAGAATGGAGGATACCACAGCAGAAAATGCTTTGTATGGAATTGAGAATTCCATGCTAGAGAGTACTTCGGCGTGCTCAAGGGGGGAATTCAAACGGGAAAAAATCTCAAACTTGAAGAAGTCTTGCTACCGAAACATCTTTTTATTTCTCCTGTTGTCTTATCCAATAACAAGTAAGAAGATTATAAACATTCTGCCCCTGCCAGGAGCGTGTGTCAAGGTGTGTTTCTTGAATGATGACAACGATTGTATTTCTCTACTGAAGGCCGACTATTCCATTCCTTGTTCTACCTCTCGACACAGTGACTTTTGGCACATCGCTGCTGGGTTTGCACTGTATCCCATCGCCTTCCCAATTCTGCTGCTGGCACTCCTTTGGAAATGTCGAAAATACCCGCAAAAACACAAACAGTTTAACTTTGGCTTGAAAGTGTTCTATGAGAACTATAAGGACAAGTATTGGTTCTGGGAGATAGTTGAGATGTACCGGAAGCTGATCTTTATTTCAGTCATTCTTCTGTTCGACTCCGAAAGTGATTCTCAAATTGGCTTTGCTGTGATCGCAGCAAGTGCATCAGGAATTGTATACACCATCTTTCGACCGATGAAAGACAAATTTGAAGATCGACTACAAACATTTGTGCTTTGGGTGATATTCTTTAATATCTGTCTTGGTGCAGTTTATTCACGGCCCACCTTGAACGAGGGGCATGGAGATAACAATTCGTTATTTGTAAATGTGATGTTTTTGATTCTCAACTGTGCCGTGTTGGTTGTGGCAGTTGGTAAGTCCTCTGATCAGAACTTTTTTTTCGATCAATATATTGTAACAGCATTGCAGAAGACTTTAGGGGTTTGGACGGAGTTGTTTAATTACTTTTTTCCTAAATGAGCTCTTTACACCGACAAGTACGTATCTCTGTAATGCATTAATACCTTCTTGCACTATACTTAAGTGAAATAGTTGATTCGGTCTTTGGGAGACAAAGTGGTCCGTTTGACACATTAAGTCACAAAAACCTAGTCAGAGTTGTTAAACTTGGTTAGCAGTGAGCCAAATGTATGAACATGTTAGGAAACTTTGACTATTGTTATCCGTTATCTCTTCCGACCTTCACTGAAGGATTACACGTTTTTCCACCGCTGGAAATCAAGAACACTTCCTGATACAATATTTGTAGTACTTCTACTTCAAATTACTACTACAAAATACTATTGTCTACTACTATTTAGTTTGCTTTTCTGTAACTTTTCGGTGTGGAAAGTTAATCCGCTATGTGACGTTTCTTTTCCTTTCAGGAAAGGGTCTTTTCCATTTGATACATGGCTGTCGACGCAAAAGAGACCCAGATTATGAGGTCCTGGAGCCAATCTTGGGGGAGGAAGACCATATTGCAGAGTAATGGCCGCTTTGGCGTTACAATGTATAACGTCTTTTTAACCTTTCCTCATCATGTTTACCGCCATTGACTTGCGCCAAAAGCCAATATGATTTAACTGCTGAGATTAAAAGATTGATGGAATTGACTCATCCATAATGTTTGAACTGAGAAAACCAAAAGATCAAACAAGAGAACATAAAATTCACTGGCCAGATTTCAAGACAAAAAAAAACTTAGACTTTACATGTAGTTTATAAATAATAACAATCAGAAATTAGATGAGTAATTGAGAGCTTAATCAACTCAATTGCTTTTTTCCTTTTCATTCTTTTTTGCGGTTCCATCGTTAAATTGAAAATTAAATTGATCGACAAAGAGAGCTTAGCTAGTCATAGCTGCATGTGCTCCACTGTTGGTGGCTGCTGTTTTTTCAGGGCATTTTATTGTTCGAAACTACTTGTACGGCCCTTTTGAGGGGGAAACCTTAACCAGGAACTTGGACTCATTAACTAGACTGCCAAAGCTGTGTTGTAACGTCTCATCTTTTCAGATTCTGTGATGACAACAAGCATAAGAATTCATACCGTCCAATATGTATCTTTGTCGTTGAAGCAAGATAATGACACTTTGTTAAGCTCATAGCTTCCTAGTTGATAATTTTTGCTTCGGATAGTTTTCATTGTATGATGCATTTGTTTGTTATTAAATAATATATCTTTATAGTCTTCATGTTTGATGTTCATGATTTTGATAACATTTTTCTTTTTTCCTTTTGCTGTTTTATCACCTTTATCATCATCTTTAACCCTTTAACTCCCACGAGTGACCAGCAAAGAATTTCTCATTACAATATCAGTAAAATGTCAACCAGGTAAGTGATGAGAATAAAGAAAAATATCAATTTGAGGATAATAATTTGATCCAATACTAAATTCTCTGGACTATCATTATAATAATTGCATGGTTGACAGATGGGAGAATTACACATTTAATCTGGGAGTTAAAGGTTAATATAAGAATACATGTTACTTCTTATACCAACGAATTGGAATGAAACCGCTCTCAAAAGGTATTTGGCAAACTAACGGATAGCATTACTCAGACAGATATTTAACAGAGGACATTTTCTGTCACTGAATGAAAAAGTCAACGATAACTGACGTGAAAGCCTTCAAAATACTCGATCGTTTTTGTTGGCCCGATCCGATTCTTTTCACGCTCATAAATGAAAAGATAGACTATAGAATGACTTGTAATTATTAATAGAGCGCCATGCTCTGTAAGGAATATATTTTTTTATGTTGATGAACAAATTGGTTGTTGAAACTTCTCGGTGAAGAGACATTTTGATCCGTTCAATGTTAAATCATGAGTTTTGACTGTGTCTCAATAAAATTTACCTGATCTCCCCATATGGCTCTGAAACATTTTTAAATGATCCCCCCTCATTAGCAGTTACTTCTCTACAGACCCCCTTCCCCCCCCCCCTTTATACTCTGTTGGTGACAACTAATATCCCCCCGTGCTCCTGAAAGTAATGTGTTCCCCCCCCAAAAAAAAAAAATTTATCCTCTCTTGATGATCCTAAACGTAAAGGATCCAATCTACTTCTCCCCGTGTTTCCTTAGGCTAACATTTTTTCACGCGATATGAGTACATTGAAACTCCGCGCATGCAGACTTTTTTTTATTTTCCTTCTTCCTTTTCAATGTACCAAAAATTACTTGCTTTAACTTTATTTCACCAGATTACATTTTGATCAAGCTCATATCGTATTAGTAAATCATATGGTATTCTAAATATTCATATCTACCGCTATTTTTGTTACAATTGTTCAAGATAGGGCATTTACTTTAAGAGGAATTGGGAATAATAAAATAACTCTTAACGCATCTATACTGATGCTTTCTTTATCATTGCAAACTAGGGAGAAGTTATCGTCTCGATCCGTTTCTACAATGTAGACCAGGCTTTGTGATTTTGTACCGAGGGTGAATTAGTGTTGTAAACCAATTTTCCCAAGAAAAGATGGGTCAATTAAGTGTTGGAGTAAATGTGGCCAATTGCAATGTACTATAGATAAAAATATTAATGATTAGTAAATAAGCCTTTCAGATGTTTAAATATATTTAGCTTCCCGGCCTTATGGGTGGGGTATGCAAGACGAAGGTCCACTAATTATAGAGCAACATCTTAAATTCCTGCTCAACGTTTCTGAGATAGAATTATTGATGGAAAAGAAATAATTAAATACACGGAGAAAAGAAGCAAAGCATAACACTGTTCGTGCACTATTTTACATTGCAAAATATTTCTTTAGACCTGTTATACAACTAACTTTTCCTTGTTACCTAAACTTCGAAAACATTCGACGAACAACAGATGCAGTTGAAGAGATATAGATAATTTTTTTGTCAGCGTAGTAGCTATGCAAAGCAGTAGACTTTGGCTGGGGGTACAGCTAAGCAACAAAATGAGAGATCCCTGTGTACTCTCTTTGCCGCGCCAAAATACCATAATGAAGCCAAAACAATTAAGTTTTTTATTCATCGAAAACTAATGGTTCCTCTGTCAGTGGTTGTATTAAGGACAAATCACTCCGTCCGCTCCTATGACCATCGCGACATCTGCCACACATCTTCCGGAAACATCGCACCGAGCAAGAGGAGAACTTTCTCCAGTTAGACTTTAAGGAAAGGAGGCCTTTAACTGTTGAAGAGAAAAATATGACACGAAATCATGCAGAATCTTCTCAATAAAATCCCATAATGTTTAGGTTTTTTCTTTTTTCCGAATGCGCCAAACAGTTAGATAGTTATTGAATGATACCGGAAGCTTTTTAAGACATTTGAATAACTGTGGCTCACAGGTTGTCATGACGAAAGTAAAAGTCCGAAATAAGTTGCTACAGCTTCTATGCCATCCTGTTTCGCGCGGCCTCGATCTTTTTTGTCACAGAGACTCGAAGAGCTTCACTAATGTTTTAAAAAAGGGTATCTTTGCAAACCTTCTTTACGGTCATTTACACATTCTCACGGAGATCAATTATCACCTTGGCCATCAAGGATCTGGTACTAGGTTGGCCAATTCCAGCATTCATTCTGATCCCAGTATTGGCAAAACCGGTCATTGCTTATTGTAAGCAAATAAAACTTACCCACAACAATTAACACCACGACGCTGTTCAGAAACACAAAAATGGATTCGTTTCCTATTGGATTCTGGAAAATGGTGGGCTGTAAATATATTGCACCGAGGCAGACATTGAAGAATATTATCCAAAGCATACAGGCTTGTAATCGATCCTCGAATTTGCCTTTTATGGGTCGGACCATGGTGTGAGAAATTACTAATGCACTTGCAGAAATTACGGCAAAGTCAATTTGAGAATGGCTTTTGGAATCAAACAGAAGGATGCCTGAGATGAGGATCAGTTTTCTGTACATCTCAACTATCTCCCAGAACCAATATTTCTCTCTATAGTTTTCAAAGAAAACTTTAAAACCAAAACAAATTTCATTATCGAGACGAGACTTACGGTACTTGTAAAGAGGAATAAGAAGCAGCAGAGGAAAGATAAAAAAGGAAAGATAAAAAAGGAAATATTGCGCACGCGGCTACTAGTTTCCGATACACACCATTTCCTGGGCTGAGGCAGGACATGGAATAATCAACTTTCAGGAGAGAAATGCAGTCACTGCCATCTTTGGTGAAACACACACATCACAGACTCCTGGCAGGGGTAGAATGACAATGATAATTTTCTTGCTCGTTATTGTGTAAGACAGCAGAAGAAATAGAAATATGTTTCGGTAGCAAGACTTCTTCAAATGCGAAACTTCATCCAATTTTTTGGCATTCAAGAATCTCCAACTTTCTGATGTATTGTCTCCTAAGTAATAAGTACATCAGTATCGACAAAATTACTGAGATATTGAAAGAGATGGAAAGAAAAAATTGGATGAATGGATCCAGTCGAAACACTGGGTTAATGTGGCTCAATGGTGCGAATTGTTCCCCTCGACAAACTTCAAGTATTTTTCCATAGACACAAGAACTACAGGCCACTGAACTTGCAGTACCGCTGAGAAAATACCAGAGGCCACTTGATAAAAGTCAACCACCATCTTAACACAAGACATTACGACATCTGCCTCAGTACCTCTACGTTCGCCATTTGCAGCGTTTGAGTCGCCCCAGAATATAAGTGAAAACAGAAAAATGGATACCACGATAACCAAAACACAAGAAGTTACCCTTACCAACATGTTAGGACACTCTAAGCATCTGTTAAAACGGAGAAAGAGATTTGAGGAGCAAGTTGCGCAGAGGGTACCCTCGTATCCTTCTGTACACGATGATTCAATACCACCATTGCACGAATCTGTAAAGGGACATTTGATAGGGGTTGGTAACACAGCGCAATAACTGGAAAAGTCACGGTTACATTCAGCATTGAAGATTTGAATGTTGAGAACAAAAGTTTTGTAATGGTCCATTTATTTAGAGCTGTTAAACTTCCAAAAGTACTTTGGCGCCAAGATTTCTGTATCTGACTGACATATCATTCCATGCTCTTCACACACTGAACGAGAGCCAAAACGATCCAGGCGGAAGAAATTTGGAAGACAACTGCATGCACGATAACCAGCAGATTTGTTAGATTGGGTACCTGTTTGATAAACAGGGCATGCACGACAGTCAGTCGCAGATTTTCCAGGGTAGTTCATCTCAGGAACATAGGTACCAATGGAGCAGTTCTTAAAGTCAATTTGGCCCATTTCGTCTTGGTAAAAGCCTCTTAAAAATAAAACATTTGGGAGCGATACTCTATCCGTTGAGATCAAACACTCATTTTATGGTTTTTAGCTAAACGTAAATGTTGTGAAACAAATTGCAACTTATTCTATTCCTTGTAATGACTGTGATAACGAGTACATCGGACAGACCAAACGTCAGTTTGGTACATTTTTAAAAGAGCATCAAAAGTCGGTCTTCTTTTACAAAATAGAAAATTCAGCTTAATCGGAGCCCACATGCCTAACCAACCATACAATTGGGTGGGATAAGTCTAAAATTATAACCACTAATCGGCGTTATCACCAGCGCCTTTATTTGGAAGCCCGGCATATTAACTCCACCCACGCTCCTTTAAATCTTAATGATGGCGGCTTACTTCCTGTCGCCTTCTTACACCTCGTCAGAAAAAAGGCAGCTAAATAGTGAGCATAAAAAAGAACGTCTTGTTGCAGCATTTAGATCACCCCTGATGAAGGCACTAGACAGGAGTGTCGAAACGTTGGGTCTATAAATTGTAACTTCCTGGTTACACTCATTAAATCTTTAAGCCAGAGTAGCATCAAGCCGGTGCAACGATTCACTGTAACTCAAGGTTAAAGAGTCTCACAAAGCTTATATCTAAGGTAAATTACATGGCCTGGATTCAGACTCTCACCAAACCAGACTAAAAGATACCGAATATGACAAATCATTACTGAAAGCTCAAACATGATACATCAGTTATAGAACAAGACAGCACAGCACATTACAGCTGGATTTTACTGCATCTGATAAAGTAGACCAAACTGATGATGATATACTTGAGCACCCTATATGTAAATGACCTTGAGGCAGCAAAAAATGACTGATATGTAATGTTTTAAAATTTTGGTAAAAACTGCAAATTCACAGTAACGATGACTAACTTCTTTTCTTTGTTGATATACATTAAGTCAAGGTTAATTAATCATAATTTTTAATCTGAGTTTTATAGCAAAACCCGAGCGATCCTGAATTAACAAATAGAGAAGCCTTGACTGTGCTCTGTTCTGTTGTAAAGCACGCAGCAAGCGTGCACGAAAGAATTGTAGGGAGAAACACTCGAATTTCTCCATTTCTTAAGTGCAGGATTTCTCATTTTGTTGACCTTATTTGAACATAACATTGTTCCCAGAGGAGAAAGCACGCTGCCGCAAAGTTATTAAGTGCTTCAGTTCTTCCGATGATCCACGGAGTGTCATTCTGGTGGATCTTCACTCGTTTCTCTGGCATGAGAATGTTGTAGCCAGTCATAATTGCAGAACGAAGAAACTTGCATTTCTTGTCGCACGACGTTTCCGATTCAATCAGGTGCCAATCGATTTCGGATGGGTACCGACCAAGTTCCATTTTATGTGATGGGCGGATTTCTCTTTTAATGACTATTTTCCTCCTTGGGGTATTAGTGGATACGTTAGTTTTCGGCTAAACTGCAACAGAATTATTGTCAGATAGGCCAAAGGGTGGTGAAAGTGCGGCTGGTTTTAAATCATAGAAATTATGCATGTTGATTAGCACTAGATCGAGATTGTTAACACCGCGTGTTGGTTGGTGGACAAGTTGTTTTTTAGGCGGAAATCTCGACAAAGATGTTTTGTGTCTAGTTGGTTAAAGTCGCCGGCGATAATAATACCGCAACCAGGAAACAGACCTTCAGCACGCGTGATGACATCGGACAAGTACTCCAAGATTTCAGTGTCGTTAGAACTAGGTGGGTGGTAAATATATGCGGTGACGACGCATTTAATGCCTCTTGGTAATCTTGAGGTCTAATGTAGAACCAAAGGACTTTGAAGGCGGTATCTTCAAGCTCTTGTAGTCTTTTGGTCATGATAGATTCTTTTATCTACATGCAAACTCCTCCATGTGTACCTGTATTATTAGAAGGGTCTATCGTGATCATCAATAAAAATAATCATTGTAATTTGATTTTTCAAAATTGTGAAACAGTGATCGAAACAGCGTATTGGTCACGGTGTATTTGCTTCAGTTAAACCTCTAGCTTCCCGAAGAAAAATGGGTTTATCTTTTCAAAGCCTCTCATCGTCTTCGCTTTTAGTTGGACGAGGTTCGATTCCGCGTAGAATATTCTCTTTTCGTCTCACGCTCGCGCTCAAGCGAATAACCTCTCCCTTTATATTACAACTGGGACAGAAATTTACCAAATCATCTTTCTAATTCTATCAACTTCGTATGTTTGTCTCACGAATTAGTCCTCCGTCCCTTTTGAGATCCTATTGTGTCATGCCTCTAACTTGTGCTTGTTTCTAACAGCGGTAGATGTTCTTGATGCCTCACTCGGGATACGGTTTCATGTCAGAATTGGACGGCGAGTTGTTTTTTAGCGGAAGGGAAGACCATATTTGCGATAATCACTCAAACTTATGAGACTTTTTTGCTGGTGGTAAGGTGTTTGAAGTAAAAACAATGAAATGAGAAGTAGAAGAAAGCTTCTAACATCAAAACAAAAGAATATTGTTGTAAAGTATTTCTTCGGATAATGCATCACTTGTTAATGACCAACTTTTTTCTTTTCTTTTTTCCGAGAAACTCAAGTAATAACTGTTTCGAAAAAAATAGCAGACCTTCCACCATATCAAGATAATCAATCCATAAAAGGAAACCAACAGCCCGAGTGTTTACTGTTCTTTAGATTATGATCAGGTGACCCGACTGCGCTGTCTCTTACGCTGTTCGTTCCATTCTCATTTCATTTTCAGCCCACTATCAGTTAACACCAGATAAGTGAGCTTTCGGGTGCGGAACTTAGCCTAAACGTTATGAGCGATCCACAGGACACTCACCTATCAATGTGCGGGTCCACAGGACACTCACCTATCATAATCTTCTTGTTTTATGATTCTAATTCATTTTTACGTTGGGGAATGTATCGCTCAATCGCGAGACACCATCAGTAGTCCTAAAAGCCAGTCCTCTCTGGAATATGTACTGTTCGTTTACGAAGGAAAAAACCAGGGTCTGTTAATTGCCCATTTGATGCTTTGCTCAAGACGCCATCTACATAGGCATATATTTGGTTTAAAGTATATTACATGGCAAGACTTCAACATCATGTACCCCGTCAGGTGAGGCGGTTTATACCTAAGCAGTGTCTACTGACTCTTGTTTGCGCAAGCACTTAAATTTATTTCAGCAAAATACAAAAGTTACACATCAATTTCTATTTGTATACGCATATGAGTTATAGATATCCCCTTGAAAACGCAAGCCATAGGCTATAAAACCTTTGACTTCACCAAGATATCTAAAGGATATCACGGATGGGCCTTAGTTTTCCACGCATAAGTGCTAAAAAAATTTGAAAAATAGCTTCAACTTAGAAAACATTAAAAAACATGCATAAATGCAGTGACCTAAGAGAGTCATAATGCGTAGAAAAAATGGTAAGAGAAGAGGCCTTACTGAAAATTCCTTTTTTCCGGAAAATGTAAACAAAATAAGTACACTGCTGTACAACCATTCAAATCGATTCCTTAACAACGCATTTGACAAAAAGCAACAGAAGGACTAAAAAGAAAACAAAAACAAAGAACAGTTGAACGACAGAGTTTCTAGAACTACGTTTATACAACAACAGATGCGTCGCGTCTTAAACTTGGAGTTACGATTGTACCTCTTCTAAATATATCCAAACGAAATCTACACGAATGTATAGTAACTAAATGTATAATAACTAAATGTCGATGTTGAAAACATATATTGAAAAGAAGTCAATTTCAATAACTAGCGGATGCCTTGGTCCACTGTGTCAGCAGTGATTGGCTCATGACACGACCACTACCGACTGGACGCAGAAAACGGAGAACTGTTCCTGATTGAACAGTATGAGTGTGGCTTCAAATTTCCCCTATTTTCAAAAAGAGGCAATTAATTGATTGTCGATATATCAAATTATAAAAACAAACAAACAGCAGAACGAGAGAAGATGTGGTAGATGCATGGTTTAGACTCTAATAATTTCACGATGAGCGCATCATGGGTTAGCCATCGAAATGCCAGTACAGTATTTGTTAAAAACAAGTAAATAGAATATTTCTCCTCTCTGAAGCCAATATGTATGGAAAAAAACTACTAAGTACTATACCTTAAAGATGGGGGAAAAATTGATTATGTGAAGGCCTGTTCTGGTCAAGGTGTAGGTCTCTAGGAGGATATGAGAGGTGAAACAGTTATGTCGCGCATAAACGCATTTCTTCGTTTTGGCTAGTAAAATACGTAAGAAAAGTAACCAACTAAAAGTGCAGATAAAAAGAGAAATTTCGCCAGATAATTTCTCTTGTTTATAAAATGGACAAGTTTCATTTTCTTCATCTTTGCTTATCTTTGTGAGATGTAACATTTGATAAGTTTCGAACTTCTCTGTAATAAGTTCTGCTGTTTAACAAAGCTGAAAACCTCGAGGGAGTAACTGAGTGTCTCGGCGAATAAAAGAATATTTTTTTCTCCTGAATCGTGTGACGAAAAATATCAGGCATTATTTTTATGCAGAATAGGTGTAAACTACTCCTTCAATACCTTTTGAATTTCGTTAATAATGTGGCAGGAAATTGTATCTTTATGAATACTCACCGTCTGCTGAGAAATAGCAGTGGTATGGCACGTGATTGCAATTCAACTCCTTATTCCGTTCGATGATGGTTTTTCCATCTTTCGTGACGTTGACAAAGAGAAAATGTCTCTCGCTGTAAGGAGAAATATAGAAAATATTTGATGAGAAACTCTTTGAAACTGTTCGTGTTTAAGACAAACCTAAAACTGAGAAGATTAATAAGCGATGGGATCACGCTATAAAGGAGTGTCAATTATCTTGACTACTTCCTTGGTCTAGCGAAAGAGAATTTTATCCTCTAATGTCCAACCACATTACAATAAAACGACTCCGTTCTTATTGCCTTCTATCCACTAAAATATTTAAAGTTATGTTTGATCAATGAAATTGAAACGTTTTTACCGCCAAACTGGAATGTCTGACAACTATTCTCCAACTCGGGTTGATTAAGTGAGCTCTTTTAAAAAGTAACACAACGACCTACCAGGGGTGAACGTAACCGTGACATTGACGGAATCAGCATCTGTTATCACCGGCCATGGAGAAACCTTGTACTTTAAGGTTTTATCCGGAGGACCTGGAATACAACGATGGTATTCAATGCACGCCATGTTGGTCTATCTTCAGCTCTACGCCCATAAAGACAACCATCGCCTGGCCCTATACTCCCCAAACAGCACCCAGTTTCTTTCTGGACTTATCCTGAACTTCAAAGGGACAAAAAAAATTGACATCCTAGATCATTCTAATCCAATTGATGATATTTTACACAAGAAAAAATAGGAATACCCTCAAAAAAATAACTAATAATTCATTAAGTAAGGGAGAAATGTTTTACCGCAATATTTCAAACTTTTTACTTCCACTTGTAAGGGCAGCGGACAGCATCACGCAGCAAAAGAGGAAGATCACAGCTTGATAATAAACGTTTGTGGCCATTATTCACAGACTCTGTTGAGTAAGAGGATCAAGAGTTTGAATACATCATGAAGACTTGAAAATATGCTCACCCTAAACACTCTCGGGTGTCATGCAATGCTCGCCGAAGAGAACTCTCGCGAGGGAGCGCTGCGCGACACCATATGACGGCTTCAAGGGAGATAAGGGGTGAAAACTAACGAAGTGGTCTCAGCAATTACTTCTTTAATGCAGGCGCCTTTGATTAAAAAAAACTCATATTTGTGCTTGAAAGTCTTAGGTTGTACTCGTTACAGGTATTGAAGATTTTTATTTAAAAGAATGCACATGGGGCATTAATCAAAGAACGGTGAATTTTTAACAAAAATAATGGACATGTGGTGATTGTCATTAAATTGATATTAAGTTAACGTTATAAAAGAATGGCTGTTATTTGATTGTTATAAAAATGTTATCTTTCGGCTCTTGAAGTACATGAAGTTTCATTGCGACAGGCAGTCACTGATGACATGCACTGTTAAGAGGAAGCAATTAGAACCGGTTAACATGTTGAGATGTAAAGGAATCAGCCAATCAATCACGCTTTATGCGGCAAATGTTTGTTTAGTAGACCGTTACGCTTCTAAGTTGAAGTGTTAAGTTTTGCTTCAGAAGATCCAGGAAAGTATGTCTCTGTAAATAAATGATGAACAATTTATGTTTCAAATAAAGGTAAAGTGCTAGAAAATCCTAACTGGCAAGAGGCAGACCAGCTGGTGTTAAACTCGAAGCGACCGAGAACAAATCCAGAGCCAGGAGGAACCATATCTTCAAGTCCAGCATCCTAACCAATAGCTAAGTCCAGTTTTCCAGATTGCTTACTGTCGAAAAATACTAGAACGATAAAGTCGCAGGGTATCAAGGATAGAAGAGATTGCCCTGTGCGATTAATGCAACGCTGATCATCCAAAACGAACTTACATGCACACTAATTAATTACAGAAAACGCGAAAACAACACACTCACCCAGTGAGTAACAACTCGCTCGAGATGCGAGGAAGGAACAGTTGTTGATTATTAGAAATTGGAGGATATATGTTATGTTACAAATGAAATAAAAAATACTAGAACGATAAAGTCGCAGGGTATCAAGGATAGAAGAGATTGCCCTGTGCGATTAATGCAACGCTGATCATCCAAAACGAACTTACGTGCACACTAATTAATTACAGAAAACGCGAAAAACAACACCCTCGCCCACTGAGTAACAACTCACTCGAGATGCGAGGAAGGAACAGTTGTTGATTATTCGAAATTGGAGGATATATTATGTTACAAAAGAAATAACCCAGGTTTTACCCTAATATCACGAGGAAAAAACCGTGCTATGTTTTCGTTATTTTGTTCCCGCGTTCAATTGAAAGCCTTTTTTCATGACAAAGAGGATGATTCTAACATCTCGAACGAAGATATTTTCGAAACTCTTCAGGTTCGAAAGTCTAAATGGACTCCCCCAGAGGGCCAGTTCGCATCTTTAGATTTTTTCATCAAAAAAAGTCGTCACGATATCAACAAACTTAAATTCAATCGTAACACCAAATTTTCCAATCTATTGACTTTTTTATAGAGTCAATTAGGGGAAAAAACCCCTGAAGCTGATGCTTTTGCTCTTTTTGTCTTTTCTTTCTTAGCTGTCTTAACTGAAGGCTTAACTCCGGCTGTTTCAGTACAATCCATTCGTGCCAAAATTTAGGATTCCAATTCTAAACTTTTTAACCATTTGCACCAAATTAAGGCCCAAAAACTCGACAACCTATCGGCCCTAAAATTACAAGCGACTCGTGGCCTGAAAACCTCAAAACTGCAGTTACCATACCAGAAAATTGACTACTTTCCGATTCAGAAAAATCAGTTCTTAGTCAGGGCTTAAATTTTGTTCCCATATCCAAAAAAACCGACGAATTTTCAGCTAAGCAAGACGTTAAAAAATTCCTTCGCCGCGTTCAATTGAAAGCCTTTTTTCATGAAAAAGAGGATAATTCTAACATCTCGAACGAAGATACTTTCGAAACACTTTAGGTTCGAAAGTCCAAATGCATTCCCCTAGAGGGCTAGTACGCATCTTTAGATTTTTTCATCAAAAAATTCGCCACGATATCAACAAACTTAAATTCAGTCGTAACACCAAATTTTCCAATCTTTCTTCGGAAGAGTGGTCGGCACTAAAAAGTCCAAGAAAACGCCAAAACGTAGTCATTAAAGCGACCGACAAAGGCGGCGCAGTTGTTGTTCGGCGGGCCGACCTCCGATGTAAGTTCAATTATTTTCGTGGCTGAGGCATTATTGACATTAATCTACGTAGTAATCAAGTATGCTTCTATGCTTTTAATGTCGTAAGTATCCTCGTTAACTAAAGTGGTACAAAAGTTGGTTAAGAAAAACGTCATTGTTTTTTGAGCGCACGACTTATTTTCATTGAAGGTACTGATAAACAGCAACACAAACTAACTTAGCCTACTTTAGCTCCAAAAGAACATTGTTGGAAGTATTATTTTCAAACACGAGGCATTTCTCTCCATCTTTTATTGCTGGGAAATTGTGGAACATCAAAATGAACAGGTGATTTACAGTTTTTTTGAAATTAAACATGACGTCAACATCATTCTGCAGATGTACCAGGAATCTTCAGTTCCATTATGGACACGTCTTACGCTGATGGCAATGTTGTCATTGTGCGTAGCCTCAGGATTCAGTTATTTGAAGGATGTTCACCCAGGAAATTGTACCTGCTATCCCTTTGATCGAACACGAGTTCGTGTCAAGTGCACTGGTATAACACAAGTACCCAGTAACTTGCCTGAAAATACGGTGTCGCTGTAAGTAAAACGTTATTCTCTCACTGTGAAAGTGATTTATAGACCTACTTTAAAATAGCGGCTATGATTACTCTTCTTCAATGTAAACAAGCCTTCTTTACGTCGCTTTTTGGTTCTGTAGTTCAAATGAATAAAGGGGGTTAGTTTCTAAAGAAACTGTGCTGCTGCGCTGGTGGGAGAGTATAACAGGGTAAATAAACTTAGTGTTATCAACTGAGTTGATAACGTAAATTGGCCACCGTGAAGAGTGTAAAAGCGGACGTTTCGAGAGTGAGCCCTCTGTCATTGCTCTGACGAAGGGCTAACGCTCGAAACGTCAGCTTTCAACCTCTTCACGGTGGCCAATTTACGTTATCAACTCAGTTGATAATACTACATTATTCTGTAGTTCAGTTTACACATGTTGAAGATCTCAGAAAAGCGACGTCATACTGATGTAGAAATATATGGGCAGGAGATGCCGAGAAGACTTGCTAATAATGACAGAGTTCTGTTAATATCCAAGTGATCACATGACTTCAAAGGTTAACCAAATGATTTCATAAAGCTAAGGGACTTAATTGTGAATAACAAATATCACCAGCTATTATTCTTTCTCAGAAAGTCCAGATATAGCCTCTGCTGAGTTTTCAATCAATTAAAGATAATAATAAGGAAAAAATGGAGGGAGAGAGAGAGGGAGGGGGGTTGGGGAGAGAGAGAGAGAGAGAGAGAGAGAGAGAGAGAGAGAGAGAGAGAGAGAGAGAGAGAGAGAGAGAGAGAATGTGTTGAATGGATATAACTGACTTCCTTTTACAGATGTGGTCTTTTTCTTGCCTGATTGTTCTTCTCTTCATAGCAAGAGCCTGGTCTAAGCTATTCCAAATCGCATCTTATCATAATCAACAATTTTGCGGCATTGACGCATTAAATCTTACCCAGTACTTTCCCACGTAGTATTTTTATTCCTGTGACCAATACTTACAATCAGATACTCGTGTAAATGATTATTTCCTCATGATTCTCTTCTGAAGTTACATTCTTTAAAAAATTTCGTTGTCTAGGGATCTTTCAAACAACCGTTTGAAATCTATACCGGAGGACGCCTTCTCAAATCTGAAATTGCTTGCAGACATGTGAGTTGATGTTCACGTTGTTATTTTTATCATAGCCGTCAGACTTATTCCTATTTGCTTGCGAGCGATCCGGGTCTAGGCTGGGTGCATTACATTTACGTAGATCTGCACCGTTTATTCCATGTCCTTTATTTTTTTCCTTTCAACTGATTCAGCAATTTTATTATTCAATGCTCTTGGGGTCATTTCTCTCAGCAGACACCTCTAAGGATAAGTTCGCTTGTCTTCTTTTGTACTTCAACTGGATTTGTCGCTTAGACACTTGGTGTGTGTCTAATCATGCTTGAGACTTTCACGCATTGCAAATATTTAACGTTATCATTATTACTATTATTGTTATCATTATTATAGATCTCCTTCACAAGCGTGTAAACCCACCACAGGAGGTTCAAGCGTTTAGCTGCATTAATTTGTTTTTGATCTTGTTGATTGTCATTCTTTTTCTTATCCTCTCAGAAATCTATCGCAAAACAAGTTAAGGGCAATTCCGAAGAACACTTTCCGAAATCTGACGGCTTTGTCAAACGTGTGAGTACCTGCATGATTTTTCATTAAGGGGTATTGGAATTTTTTAGAAAAAAACTTGGCTCAAGAGATAAAATTTCAAGCGGCAACCTTAACGAGGCGCCTTGGGCTCAAATGACACCTCCTGTTCGATTCATATTAGGAATAGACTCTCTATTATAATGCTTATTCTTGTTATTTTTCGTTTGATCTTAGATATATCTACCAGAACAACATCAAAGGTGGATTTTTCCTTCCTAAAAGCGTAGTAAAGTTGTAAGTTCTAGTTTTTCAAAGGTTTTTTTATTCTAGGTTACAAATCAGAAGTATGCTCAACAATCCATACAAATTTCATCTCCACCAATCAAAAATACATATGACATAATGACTCATGAATACCGCGTTTTGAGTGACCTATCCTCTCAGAAATTGTCTGACGTTAACCGATGTAAAAAGCGCATTGGCTTGTTGAGGATTTTCGTGTATGGCCAATTTGCTTAGTTGTTTTTCAGACTCTTTTCAAAATGGTGGTTTGGAATCCAAAGAGGAAGAAAATTTGCCAATTTTTAGGTCACTCTCAGCTTTGGAATCTCAGTCGGGGAAAGTTGTAATAGCGAGGATAAAACGTATCAGCATACGTCTCCTTTATGTAACTCGAAAATAAATCATGATGAAGGATTTTATACAAGATTTGCTTTGCATCAAATTTGCTTAATTTTTATCCTTATTCTAAAGGAAACAAATAAGATTTTTCAAGCCAGCCTGAAAATTCAAATTAAGAGTTAAGCCTCTACCACGCATTAGACAATATTCTGACTTTGATGGCTCACGAGAATGCGTTGACATGATCAATTGATGTCAAAATCGATGCATGTGCATTTTCTCTCGTTTTCGTTAAATTGATCAAGATGTAAAGCAAAAACTACTTCTGTCGACCTCGCAAAGAGATTCCGAACCCTTTTATGAAAATAAACCTTCATCCATTTATTTGTTTACAGAAAGATGCAATACAACGACCTAACGTTAGACGACATGAAAGAGATTTTGAAAACTTCTAAGGATATCACTTTCCTGTAAGTTTGTGCATCTTTTATGGAAAATATACTCATTTTATGAAGCATGGGATGAGTCTTACTTTTCACTGCGTTAGTTATTGTTGTGGAGTCCAGGTCCGAGTGCAAGCACTCGATTAATTAAAAGTATGTAGGGATATCGGCTAGGTGTTGGAGAAACCTGACGAATTACTTAGAGGCTACCACAAAATTATAACTCAGTACTCTCCTCTATAAAGCCTGGTTTTCCTACAACATAAGCCCAAGTACAAGCACAAACGTTACGCTAGCATAACAGCCCTTTTTTTCCTCGACGCTAGCATAAACACAAGTGAAAGGAAGAGATCAGATTTTTTTCCTTTGTCTTGTGCTTTGCACTTTTGCTTGCATCAAAGTCATCACACGAGCTTTTAAGTTTGCACTTGCGCTTGCGTCGCCTAGTGATAACCAGGTTTACGACTGATAGCTCTTCTCTCTGGTCACTAATCTTTGTAAGGCAGGTAGTTCAGACTTTAATATGATTAATATCATATAGCTTCACTTGAGTCCAATATTAAAACAAGATGAAAGACCTAGTGTTAGGCTAATTGCTATTGTTTGCATATTATTAAATCCTCGCAGAAACATTTCAGGAAATCCCCTTGGACCTAACTTAACTGCAGACATTTTCGCTGGTTTTGACAGGATCGTGTATTTGTAAGAACCGTAATTGTTTATAACATATTAATAAGATTCATGTAAGATTTATCTCAATAATTATGACACCTTTTCAAGGTTTCCACTTTGCCCCAAGTAGTACTGCTACAGTTTTTATTCTTTAAAACCTGTGTTATTTCAGTTTCTAATTCAGTCTTTCTTCGTTTACCATGCGTGTTTACTTGGCGTGAGATCGCGTAGCTATAACAATCAGAAAATCCTGACAGCTGAACATTTCACACAATAATGATGATCCCGTCAAATTTTTGAACTCCTTTCTGATTTTTAACGTCATTTACGCCTTCGTCGACGACGTCATCATGGGAAACCAGGGGCGTAGGTAGCTTTTCGACTTGTTGTAGGCCTGTTTCTAAAGAAACTTAAATTTTTGTAATTCTAATATATGACAACTTTTAATAAGCAGCTTTGTCAGTGACTAATGAAGAGTTCTTCTTGTCATTTATTTCAAAATTAACTTTCATGAATGATACTCTCTCAAGCTCTACGCAACTTAAACATTACAGCATTTCAGCAAAACGAGGGCTTTTTGGAATAGAACTGGATGATCACTTACCATTTAGGTAAATTTGTTTCATAGGCATACAATACATAAGGACTGGCCACAGATATCTTGCTGAACGGGTTGTGCCATGTAAAGCTATATGAGATTCTTTATTTCTTAACCAGGGAATTGTCAGAAAGCGGTTTAAAGCGCATCGAAAGTGGAGCTTTCCAGGCAATGAAGAAGATAGTAAAGCTGTAAGCTGAACAGGTTTTTTGTTCTCACTTATTGGGCGAGAATAAGCCCAGGGTCTACCTTTAACAAAGGTTTCGGCAAAATTTAAGTTAAATAATAATAAGTGTAAAGTGTTGCATATGCCAGGGTCACGGTCGAGCGAAAAGGAAGGGCGCCAAGCTGTTTCTCTGACAACCATCGTTTTTCTATTACCACATAGCTGGCTTTTAATTGCACGCGGTTTCTCCACTAAGAGGGTCTCCATGGGGTTATGGCTTTTACGGCTAACAGTTAAAATTTTGGCCAATTTACGACTAACGGTTAGTATGTTTCCATTATGGTCGCCAGAAAGGTTTTTAACTTTTTTGACGAATAACGGTCAAAATTTGTCAATTTTTTTCACCCAGCAGCTAAATTTTTGGCCTTTTTACTGCAAACAGTTAACCCCATTGAGACCCTCCACTAAGCGAGAGCCTCGAAAAGGCTGAAAACTTGTTAATCCACCCCTAAACAGTTCCTCTAAATAAAAATCAAGAACTTTGTATGTAAGTAATGCTTGAGTTGCTTTCGACTCCGTCTTCGTGTTCCAGACGATCATTTTCTTATGAGTTTATTCTTAATAAACTGTTTAATCGTTTGTATCACGATATAGTCACTTGAGATGAAGATCACCATCTACATCTCAAGTGACTACATCGTGATACAAACAATTAAACAGTTTATTATTACTAACCACCACAATGAGCAATAACTTCTTTTATGATAGTTTATTATTCTTTACTGCAGAAATATTCGATCGGCAAATTTGACAAAAATTGCTGATGGAGCATTCAACTCTTTAAGTAAACTCATTGACTTGTAAGTCCCTGTTTTTATGTTGTAAGTAGAAGTTGGCATGTTCTCTTAATTTGAGAATTGCTCTAATTTTTATCCTTCTTAACAAAAAACAATCCCTCATGAACGAAAACTATCACACGAATATGTAACTCGTTCCTCGTGATATATTGGAAATATGTACCTGCTGCACTAACCTCCTCGTTCCTTAATAATTTCATTAAACCGTGCCGATTCCTATCCAGCTTTTTAGCTTTTTTTTGTAACAATAACGTGTACATGTTCCCTGTTACCTTTCTATTTCGTGCCCCGTGGCACAAAACGCGTCCACTTGGAGAGGCCTTCTCTAGATGTGCATGACTATACTAAGGTAACCAGTGTCAGTTAACGACTTTTGACTCTTACTTTTTAATACTCCAGGCGATTAGATGGCAACAAGTTAACATCTGTACCCGACTTGACTGGCCTTAAGAAGGTGGAGGTTCTGTAAGTTTCTATTACTCAAATAGTGGGTTACTTCTCGTTTTATCTTGCTTCACTTTATCGAAAATCCTTCGAAAGGTTTGAAATGTAATCTTGTAAACATTGAGCCATTTTTTACGCCAAAATTATAACTAAATTTGCTTAACGTAAACTGCACTTTTACTTTTTGGTTTTCCATCAACTATTCAAAGCCAATCTTAAAATAATTTCTTTTCAATTTCCTTGCTAATTTCGATTTCTTCAGGAGGATTTAGCCTTTAACGCTTCAAACTCCTACCGAAAATTTGTTCGCATTTTGGACACATACGATATACACTGTATCCTGAGAATTTGGTGGAAATTGGTTCATACGATTCCGTGGAGCAATACATATCTTTTGCAGGCGATAAAAAGCCACAAAATGTAAAAAATGATGTTCTGTCAGGAAAATGTTTCCTATCAATTTTTTTTCTTTTCTAAGTTGTAAAAGAATTTAGTCAGCATGAGTCCATTCAAGAGAAGGAAACACGACAGAAACCACAAGTTTAAATATCCATCATAACGCATTATTTAACCTTTAACTTCCAAGATCAGGTTGTTAATTCTCCCCTCTTGCTACTACACATTGCCTTGTTAATTAGTTATGAGAATTTGGTGTTAGAACGAGATAACATCTTCTGCCTTATTAATTTGTGTATTCTTATTACCTGTTTATTGGATAATGTATGGATATTTTAGGGAGAAGTTACATAATCACTTCTGGAAGTTAAAGAGTTAATATGTACTTTGTATCGCAAATTTTCTATTCCATGCAAAGTTTTCAACGAATTAAAAACTAGAGAAATCTTGGAGAGTTCCTTCTCTCGATTCCTCTGTCCAATCACAAAACAAGCGTTTTGGTGATAGCGATATTAGTGTCGTACCATGAACGTTTTAAATTCATTCATTTGTTTATTAATATTACAAAAAAAATTCTAATGATCTCACTTCTTTTAACTTTTTCAGAAACTTAGGAAATAATCGAATAAGCAACATATCAAGCCTTGCAACGTCAAGAATCAACTATGTGAGGGAAATGTAAGCAATATGCATTTTAAAAAGAGAATTCCCCTTATAAATCGATTCCTATTTTTAGGGGGTGATTCGAATTCCGTAATAGACATTTTGTCAGTACGGATGGTAGGCTGGAAGGCTTGAGTGCATTCATATTTATCTGTATGCGCATTATCTCCATAGGTCTCTGACGAAAAATCAAATCGAGCAGCTACCAGCCGAAGTGTTCCAGAATTTGAATGTACTGTACGCTCTGTAAGTTGTGTTTGATTGGATACTGAGACTCACTGATTTCATACTTCACTCGTCTACGGCTTTTTTTGCGATCGATTGCCTAATATGTCTTATACTTACTCAGACAGAGATTTGTCCTTCAACAAAAAGCTCTCGTCCATACCAGATGGTGCGTTTTCTGGCCTCAAGTAATTGGAAGTATTGTAAGAGAAAAGTTTATTTTCAAACACGTAACCTGTTTGTAAATGTAATAAGAGAGATGATAAGTTTTGAGCTCGGTAAAGAAGTAGAGAAAGATGTTTTCCGTCTTGTCACGAGACTGGGACAAAGAAAAATTTTGGGTCCCCATGAGATTTGATTCGTCATTAGGAATCAGAATTTTTTCTTTGTCCCAGGCTCGTGACAAGACGAAAAACATCTTCCTCTATGCAACCTGTTGTTATCAAAAATTACGAGGTAACCCTAAAACATGCTACTTAGAGAACTATTATTTGAAAACTCTATATATTTAGATAAAATCTGCCTTTTCTTCTCCTTTTCTTTTGTTTTGAAACAGTTAGAACACAAAATAAAAAAGGTTTACTTTGAACATCAATGTCATTTTCCTTTAATTAGGTTTCTGCACTTCAACAACATCTCAAAAATTAGCAGCCTTACCTTTGCTGGGCTAAGAAATCTGAGGTTGCTGTAAGTAATCTTTTCTCTTTAAGTTGACACGAAGAAAACTGAATTTTTATTGTGCTATATGAAACGTTTAGAAATGAATTTTAAAATACTGAACGTAAAAAAACATACACACACAGCAAAAAGAAACGTTGACTCTAAAATAACGCGGAAGAACTAATACAGAACACTACTGGAAGCCTTACTCCTAATCTCCGAGAAAGAGCGCTATGTAACAAGGGTTTAACAGAGAGCTTGAAGCGTCCGTCTTGTCTTTTTTTTTGAAGGATGCTTGTGAACAACAGTCTGGCTTCTCTTCCTGAAAAGGCTTTGGCTGAAATGTCTTTGAACTTTTTGTAAGTAACTTGAAATCTATGAATTATTTGCAAATTCTAAGGTGTCACATGGATATCATTAATATATGTAGATTACCTTTACATTAAGATGGTGTGTTCTAATGCCTTTTACTTTCCCTTGAAATCTCATAAAATGGTTTGATTCTCTCTGTATTGTTATCTGTAGGTTTTTACATGGAAACCAGATCAAAAACATTGATGCGAATGCTTTTCGCGGCCTCATTGATCTGCGTTTGGTGTAAGTTGTATTGAATAGAAGTAAACTGATATGCTTTTCTTTCAGCTTCGTACATAGTTCTATAGTATTTAGCATTTTAAAAAGTTCAATATCAATCAGTTGGTAAATGGTTTGTCTAAATCAGTATCACGATCTTGATGGTTTTATGTCAAGTTTCCCCTTGGTTTTTCTTTGTACGGGATAGCGACAAATTTATTCCGCGTAAGGGAAAAAAATTTTAAAGCAATTCATTCTTAAGCATATCATATAAACAAATTAACTTCTTGAATTTTAGGACGCTATTTAAAAATCCCGCCTTAACGTCACTTCCAAGAAATGTATTCAATGGACTGACTGAAAATGTTACTTTGTAAGTATAGATAGTTCTTAATCTACTAACTATGATACATTTCTTCAAGGCCCTTTTGCATTCAATAAGTATGAACTTTGAGTCATTAATACCATTACATACCCACTGTTCCTCATTGCAGTTGCTTGGATAAAGATTGTTATTTGAGATATTTGACAATTTGTGATTCAAGTTGGTTATACGTTCCGAGAGAGACACCTTGTTTTTTTTAAGATCACTGACACCTCTGGTGATGCCAATTAACTTGAAGGTGTTTAACCATGCAGTGATAAACAAAAAACTGCGCAATAATTTTGTTCTTGACTGATCCTGATCTTCGTGCACGGTTCTGACCAAATGAGCCACCTCATTTGAACCTAGTAATTGTCAATTTACTTAAGAATACCTCAAACCTCATCGTAAAGTTAAAGAGTTTGAACTTCTTTTTAGGGCTCTCTCCTGTAAAACCCTCAAAGAGCTTCCTCTAGGGATAAACGAGGCAAGAGTGTAAGTGAAAGGTCATGTAGAGCAATTTTGGTTGTAATTCAGGATCGCTCGGGTTTTGCTGTAAAACTCATGATCAGATTGAAAATAACGATTAATTGACCTTGACTTGATAATGTATATCAACAAAGAAAAGAAGTTAGTCATCGTTACTGTGAATTTGCAGTATTTAACCAAAGTTTTAAAAACATTACAGATCAGTCATTTTTTGCTGCCTCGAGGTCATTTACATATAGGTTGCTTAAGTATATTATCTTCGGTTTGGTCTACTTTATCAGATGCAGTAAAATCCGGCTGTGATGTGCTGTGCTGTCTTGTGCTATAATGTATCATGTTTGAGCTTTCATCAATGATTTGTCATATTCAGTATCTTTTGGTCTGGTTTGGTGTGAGTCTGAATCCAGGCCATTTAATTTGCCTTACATATAAGCTTTGTGGAACTCTTTAACCTTGAATTACAGTGAATTGTTGCGCCGGCTTTTCACCCTTTTGGTTTTATTAACAAGTTTCTGGTTTTTATTTTCTTTCATCAGTGTATGTGCTCCAACAGAATCTTTGTTTGTAATCGTCGATTCCCGGGAACGCCGCTATCAACTGGATGGTCTTCTAGACTCCGACTTTATGTGTTCTAAATGCAGTAAGGGGGACTATCCCAGATGCCTTAATTGTAGCCTTTGCTCGACGGGCACCTACAGCAGCCGTGATAGAGCGAATACAAATTGCTTGAGGTGCCCTGCAGGTAAATACGATGCTTTACATATTGTAATTTGTTTTTGAAGACATTTACGTTTAGCTAAAAACCATAAAATGAATGTCTGACCTCAATGGATAGAGTATCGCTCCCAAATGTTTTATTTTCAGGAGGCTTTTACCAAGACGAAATGGGCCAAATTGAATGTAAGACCTGCTCCATTGGCACTTATGTTCCTGAGATTAACTACCCTGGAAAATCCGCGACTGACTGTCGTGCATGCCCTTACGGTAAGAGAAAATAATGGTTGAAAATGAGTTTTGAAAAATTGCGGCAATAACATTGAATAGAAGAGAATTCTTCTATTAAGAATGCATTACGTATGAATATCTTGAGAAGAATCTCGGTTTCAGAAGTGCTTTCCACAAGAATAGGGAATTCTTTTCTCAAGAACGAGAATTGTTTCTTTGTCATATTGACCCATCTCGTCCTGATAAAGACGGGCTGAGTCAATATGAATGCAAGATTTGCAGCACGTGTACCTATGTTTATGAAGAGCAGCATCCTGGAAAAAGTCCTACTGACTATCGCGCATGCCCATACGGTAAGGATCAGGTTCAATAACAAGCTCTTGCGTGATTTCACTTTCGTCCTTATTTTCCGATGACCATGATTTTATAATTTGAAAAATGTGCTTGCTTTTCATTATGATTTTACACATAAACTTATTATCAAACATTTTCTCGCGATTAAGAGTCATTACTGATTGTAGAGCCAGGCTAGGAAAACCAATTTGTTTCGACACCTGTACTGCTAATTTTCGGAAGGCGGTGAGGTAAAATGACTACCCATCTCTAACCGTAAATTGTTGACCGGGTGCTGTCGGTAAAATTTGGTGCTCTGTCTCTGATGTGTATCACTCCCCATGCAACCATAGGTTTACGATGTTGTGGAGAGCACTGGTGGTTGTACTAAAGCAGAAAGTTTATCCATCTGGCTCTGGTTGTTCAAAGACGGGATAGCGCTCTTGACTGAACAAATCTCGATTCGGTGGATAGTGCAGTACGTTCTCTTAACACTTATCCATTGAATAGCGATTTATCCGTCTGATGGTGTTATCCGTCCTTTGATCAACTGGTCTCTGAAAGATCTCTCAAGAAAGTAAAGGGTTTTCATGTTGGAAAATTCTGATCACTATGTTTTTACATAACATCTCTGTGTTTGTAAACAGGTACTAACACTGATGAAATCGCTGGTTACCGTGCATGTCGATGCCTCCATAAATTCTACCGCTTGGATCGTTTTGGCCCATGCAAATCGTGTCCATATCATGGAATGAACTGTGAGAATGATACGGCAATATTATCACCAAATTACTTTTGGAAATGGAAAAGCTCCGAAAAAATGGAATCTTACACAAGTTTCGTCCAAAACATCCACATTACCACAGCTGAGTATAATAAAACCTTCTCCACTTTTGAGGGACTGTTGCCAAAGTCTCTGAAGTGCCCTTATCCAGACTCATGTAAGGGCGGAGTAAACTCAACGTGTAGCACTGGCTACCAGGGTATCCTCTGTGCAGCATGTTCCTCGTACCATTATCTTAAATTCAACAGATGTTTAAAATGTCCCAAGTTGGTGGTAACAGTCATTTCTTGTGGTCTGATACTTTTGTTCTTTGTCCTGCTGTTTGTGATTGTTTTCAAGTGCGACTCAAGACGAACAGGAGACAATCGTTTTGTTGCAGATGTCGTTATGTCCTGCATTAAGATCATTATTGGATTTTATCAAGTTCTTGCTGGTATTTTTTCAGCTTTGCTGCATGTACAGTGGCCAATGGTTATTTTATCTGCGGCGAAATGCTTGAAATTTGTTGAAGGAAATATTTTACAGTTCGCACCTCTGAGTTGCATTCACCCTGTGCTCCGCTTGGATCCATTTATTCAATTTGTCCTCGCTGTTACTATAAACGTCTTTGCTGTCTCTTTAATACTGCTTTACCTCTTCTCTAAAATGCTTCTCCTTAACAGGATGGAGAATTCCACGGAACAAAACAATTCCAATTTTATAGCAGGAAACACCTTAGAAAGAATGGAGGATACCACAGCAGAAAATGCCTTATATGGAATTGAGAATTACATGCCAGAGAGTTCTTCGGCGTGCTCAACGAGGGAATCCAAACGGGAAAAAATCTCAAAGTTGAAGAAGTCTTGCTATAACAACAACAACAACAACAACAACAACCTTTATTTATGTGTCAAATCTAAAATAGCAGTTATACAACCACTAACTGGGGACACTAAATACTACCTAAAAATTTGAGAAATTTAAAAATAAAACAATATATATGTACAATTTAAAATCTAACCTAAGTCTTACATAAAAGGCAGTTTTCACATTTACTATCAGTCAATTTAGAAACAAGGTCTATTCTACGTATGTTACATTTAAAAGATGATATGGATGTCAGTTCTCTTACATTTCTTGGTACAATTGCCCATATTTTGGGTCCCATATATCTAAGCGAATGTTTTCCAAAAGTGACAGTATTAAATCTAGGTATACCAAAATCATTATTACGCAGTGTGTACCTAAGTTGTGGAATTTGAAAAAGGCTACATATGTAATTAGGAGATAAATTGTTCTTTACCTTATACATAAGAATGGCTATGTCCTGTAGTCTTCTGTTCTGCAGTGTACTTAGGTTAGCCATGTCTAATAATTTATCATAACTACTCCCCTTATCACAGTAAACTGCCCTAAGTGCCCTTTCTTGAATACGTTCCAATTTTCTAGTATCACTCGCCCTACAAAAATGCCAGACAAGATGGCTGTATGTTAAATACGGAAGAATGGCTGCCTTAAACAACTTCAGCTTGGTGTCTGTTGGTATCATATTCCTGAGCCTCATCAGGACTCCAACACGCTGGCTACTCCTCTTACAAATGTTAGCAATGTGTTCATCAAATTGAAGCCTATTGTCTATATATACCCCAAGAAGTTTTAAACACTTGGTAGATTTAACTTCATTGTCATCAATTATAATACTATCCATATCATTATTTTTATTCCCAAGTGTCATTGTCTGATACTTGTCATAGTTCCCTTTTAAGAAATTCGATCTATACCATCTGGAGGCTAATTCGGCACTTGCTATTAACTTATCATGCACCTCAGTAACATTACTGCCTGCAGCATGGAACTGGTGGTCGTCTGCATACATATTGATATTAGAATTAGAATTTACACTGTATGTCAGATCATTTTGGAACATGTTCCATATCAATGGTCCAAATGCGGAGCCCTGTGGACATCCCCTTGACCCCCTCTCCCACTCACTCACTGTGGATCCCAACTTCACCCTATTGTACCGATCAGTGAAGTAGGAGTCCAACAATTTTAGACTGTTCCCCCGAATACCATAAGCCTTTAATTTAGCAAGTGTGAGTGGATAGTAGAGGGAATCAAAGGCTTTACTCATGTCCGTAGAAAGAACACCTACCACTTTATGTTCATCTAAAGATATCTTCCAATTCTCTGTCATAGCCAGTAGAGCTGTTTCGCAGCTATGATTTTTCCTGTAGGCTGTCAGTTTATCACATAATTTATCATTGAAACTATAATTAAGCTGTTTACTAAGTAACTGTTCAAAAATCTTATTTATAGTAACTTGTACAGTTATGGGCCTATAGTTCTTTTTCTCATGGGGGTCCTCTTTCTTAAATACTGGTGTCCACTCTCCTTTCTTCCACACCGCAGGCCACTCACCCAATGTTATACATGAATTGTATAATGCTGTCAGAGGCCCTGATAGTTCTCTAGCACCCAGCTTAAATGCTTTGGGGGGGACACCATCCCAACCAGTACTCTTTCTGGGGTTAATACTTTCCAGTGCGGTCTCCACCTCAAGTATCTCCAGATTCCGAAACTGGAAGTCTTGATGGCCTATCATATTCTCTGTGATATTCCGAACACTTGAATGAGTCACAAAAGAAGAGTCAGTAATGCCTTCTGTGTCACCAATACCATCAGCAATGGTAGAAAAATAGTGACATAGATGATTTGCAATCTTACTTTGATCATGACTTATCGCTCCTTCAATGTTTAAGCTCAACTCATTAGTGGTACCCTTATTCCTCTTTTCACTCAAGAAGGGCATAAATGTTTTATAGAACTCACCAGGCTTACATTTCAATTTAGTAGTTTGATCTTTCCAATACTCCCTTATCGCCTTTCTCCTGAGTCTAGTGGCCTCGTTTCTTGCTTTACGTTTAGCCTCCCAATTCTCTCTGTTTTGCACCTTCAGATATTTCTTTGCTGCTCTTCTCTTAGCCCTAATGGCTTTTTTCCATTCGTTTGTCATATAAGGGACATCTTGAGTCCTCACTCTCATTTTCTTTTCCGGAAGATGCTCATCAACAATACTAGATAACAATGTTTCCAAAAAACTGGTCTTATCATCAGCAGTATCAAAAATTTCACCTACATGCCAGGGAGCCTGCATCAGTTCGTCCTTATACTTTTCTGCGTCAAGATGTTTAAATGATCTAAATTTAACAATCTTGCCTTTTTGAGGTTTTACCTTCTCATTCAAGAACCCATATACAAGTGCATGATCACTGATCTCTGGGTTATATACTCCACAGTCACCAAACAATTGTGGTTGGTTGGTGAGAATAACATCTATCAGACTGTGTGTAGTAATTGATCCTTGCATTTGTATCCTTGTAGGTGTGGTTATCATACAGTCAAATCCCTGTTCCACTTCAAGGTCAAGCAGTAGTTTACCCTCAGTGCTATCTGGCTTAAGCCTATTCAAATTCAAGTCACCAGTCATTATAACAGTTGAGTACTGCAATCCAGCCCAGTTGGAAATATGGCTCAGTTCTTCTTCTAGCAATAGTTGATAACTTCCAGTGACTTTCTTTGGTGGCCTATAGATAGCCACGACTATTGCATTTCTTGATTTAAGGCCAATCTCTAGTGCCAGAGGCTCGATTGTTTTGTATTTCCTTTCAATGGATATCCTCTTAGATTGTATCTTGGAAGAAACAAACATGAGAACTCCACCACCTCCTTTCTTCCTATCATTCCGGTGTAAATAATAACCCGGTATGAGAAACTGACAATCTGGGTACGATCCATCAATTTTTGTCTCACTTACAGCCATAATTTGCACAGTTGATTTGAGAATAATATCCTTCAATTCCTCAAATTTATTCTGGATACTGTTTATATTTAAATGACACACCAATAAATCCTTGCTATTCTTTTGTCTGGCAGTTTGAAGTGGGTCAATCATCAGTGTAGCGTCCTCCTGTTCCAAGTCAGTCTCCACTACCTCCTCCGAAATTGCCAACGATTCAGTAATATAATTGCTCACATCATAGAATGGTAGCTGTTCCATTAAATGTCTAGAAATACACATTGGGCAGATCCAAACTTGGTTTGCAAACTGCTGCATGCGTTTGTACTCGAAAGGCTTCACACCACCACATTTAATGTGGTACTCACTTGAACATGAAGCACAGCATAATACACGATGATTACGAGCGATAGATCTTAAGCATGTGCTGCATTTATCAGGCCCTGGATTTGGTGAAATATCGCCACTGACTGCTAACCTTTCCAGCTGAAAAGTCGACTCTGAGTTCGAATATCGCTTGACCCTTGCTGCAAAGTAAGCGGTTGATGGTTTGTAAAATCCAATATGGCGGATAGCCATGTGGCGACGAATGTCGAAGAATATCACCAAATTCACGTTAAATGAAGCGAGAGTCGGCCGAGTTTCGAAGCCATTAGATTCACTGATGACTCTGCCAGCGAAATATACATCTGGCCAGAGTAAATGTGTGCAAAATACGCCAAGAAAGTACAGACTTACTGGGACTATCAAAGACACAGCCGCCATTACGCGTCTGTGGAGTCACCAAAAACCATTCAGAGACTTATTTGATAGGATGCATGGTTAACCATCACGAAAATTCAAAGGGATTATCGTCCTTCACACAGCTGAGTTATTCATGGCCTTCGTGTGTGACGGGAGTTACTACATCACGGGCGATGATGCTATCGAAACATCTTTTTATTTCTCCTGTTGTCTTATCCAATAACAAGTAAGAAGATTATAAACATTCTGCCCCTGCCAGGAGCGTGTGTCAAGGTGTGTTTCTTGAATGATGACAGCGATTGTATTTCTCTACTGAAGGCCGACTATTCCATTCCTTGTTCTACCTCTCGACACACTGACTTTTGGCACATCGCTGCTGGGTTTGCACTGTATCCCATCGCTTTCCCAATTCTGCTGTTGGCACTCCTTTGGAAATGTCGAAAATACCCGCAAAAACACAAACAGTTCAACTTTAGCTTGAAAGTGTTTTATGAGAACTATAAGGACAAGTATTGGTTCTGGGAGATAGTTGAGATGTACCGGAAGCTGATCTTTATTTCAGTCATTCTTCTGTTCGACTCCGAAAGTGATTCTCAAATTGGCTTTGCTGTGATCGCAGCAAGTGCATCAGGAATTGTATACACCATCTTTCGACCGATGAAAGACAAGTTTGAAGATCGACTACAAACATTTGTGCTTTGGGTAATATTCTTTAATGTCTGTCTCGGTGCAGTTTATTCACGGCCCGCCTTGAACGAGGGGCATGGAGATAACAATTCGTTAACAATTCGTTTTTGATTCTCAACTGTGCCGTGTTAGTTATAGCAGTTGGTAAGTCATCTGATCAGAACTTTTTTTTCGATCAATATATTGTAACGGCATTGCAGAAGACTTTAGGGGTTTGGTCGGAGTTGTTTAATTACTTTTTTCGTAAATGAGCTCTTTACTCCGACAAGTACATATCTCTTTAATGCATTAATACCTACTTGCACTATACTTAAGTGAAATAGTTGATTCGGCCTTGGGAGACAAAGTGGTCCGTTTGACACATCAAGTTACAAAAACCTGGTCAAAGTTGTTAAACTTGGTTAGCAGTGAGCCAAATGTATGAACATGCTAGGAAACTTTGACTATTGTTATCCGTTATCTCTTCCGACCTTCCCTGAAGGATTACACGTTTTTCCACCGCTGGAAATCAAGAACACTTCCTGATACAATATTTGTAGTACTACTACTTCATCCATAATGTTTGAACTGAGAACACCAAAAGATTAAACAAGAGAACATAAAATTCACTGGCCAGATTTCAAGACAAAAAAAACTTAGACTTTACATGTAGTTTATAAATAATAACAATTAGAAATTAGATGAGTAATTGAGAGCTTAATCAACCCAATTGCTTTTTTCCTTTTCATTCTTTTTTGCGGTTCCATCGTTCAATTGATAAATAAATTGATCGACAAGGAGGCATTAGCTAGTCATAGCTGTATGTGCTCCACTGTTGGTGGCTGCTGTTTTTTCAGGGCATTTTATTGTTCGAAACTACTTGTACGGCCCTTTTGAGGGGGAAACCTTAACCAGGAACTTAGACTCATTAACTAGACTGCCACAGCTGTGTTGTAACGTCACATCTTTTCAGATTCTGTGATGACAACAAGCATAAGAATTCATACCGTCCAATATGTATCTTTGTCGTCGAAGCAAGATAATGACACTTTGTTAAGCTCATAGCTTCCTAGTTGATAATTTTTGCTTCGGATAGTTTTCATTGTATGATGCATTTGCTTGTTATTAAATAATATATCTTTATAGTCTTCATGTTTGATGTTCATGATTTTGATAACATTTTTCTTTTTTCCTTTTGCTGTTTTATCACCTTTATCATCATCTTTAACCCTTTAACTCCCACGAGTGACCAGCATAGAATTTCTCATTACAATATCAATACAATGTCAACCAGGTAAGTGATGAGAATAAAGAAAAATATCAATTTGAGGATAATAATTTGATCCAATACTAAATTCTCTGGACTAACATTATAATAATTGCATGGTTGACAGATGGGAGAATTACAAATTTAATCTGGAAGTTAAAGGGTTAATATAAGAATACATGTTACTTCTTATACCAACGAATTTAATAATAATTTAATAATTTATTTATTTATATAGCGCCCTTTAACATTTATGGGATGATCAAAAGCGCTTTACAATCCAAGAAAACTAACATTACAATAGATAATTACATTAAAAATGCTATTTACAATAGATAATTACAATAACAATATTAAAATAAAATATTATTAAAAGAGATTTCTTAAAAGATAAAATGGTAAAAACGAACGATAAAATCCGACGTTTCGGAGTAGTCATGACTCCATTATCAACGTAAAAGTTTAAAACATGCAAATAACAGTATTTAAGCGATGTGGCGCGAAAAATTAACATAATAGGTGCGAAGATTATACAAATACTTTCGCACGAATACAGTCCGATTGCACGTTCAGGTTTGGCTTTAAAGTTCTTATATGAAGCAATTCGTACAATAAGCAGTTAAATTTGTTCCTGCACTTCTTAAGAACTTCGAAGCATTTCAGTAGGTCCTGAGGGATCGTCCAGTGTACGTTCTTGCAATGTTTGGCAATGGCTGAGGACTGTTGTTTATTTCCTTTTACACGATTGTGTAAATGTCCGCGTGTGTATCCTATAACCTGCATCGCACAGGTCACATTGGTAAAATAAAATAATGATAGTAAATGAATACATAATGAAAGAATGAATGAATAAAAAGTAAATAAATAAGCTATCAGTTATAAGGATAAATGCAGCTTTATCTTTGTATTTTCCATCAGCCCTTTTGTTTCTCTCGTCAAACATAGAGTGTTTTCTGGATAGTCACTATTATCAAATTTTTTTTTATTTTTCAAAAGTCTTGATACACATCTTCAGCTTCAATTTCATAAGTTCAACTGTCAGTGTCTGTCAATAATAATTTGCTTTGTTACCATACTTTGGTTTAATACAAATAAAATGAAAATCATACATCAGTGTCATATAAAGATCAAGAATACTCAATCCTAAATATGCTGGCTTATTAAGAGCTAATATTTCTTTGATCATATGCACAGCTACTAGCGAGTAGTAGTGCATTGCGAAAGCCTATGAGGGGTTTGTCGATTTTTGACCACAACACAGACGTAAAGTGGTTTCAGATTAAACATTATCACTCGCGAGAGAACCCTGATCTGGTTTACGCTCGTTTCCGGCGCTACTTGTCAAGTTCCAGCGTTACGTTAGAGTTCGCTACTAACATGTCGAATTCGCTTGCTATGTTAATTCACAGTTTTCGGTTCGTTTTTATCCATAAACCAGGAGCAATATCTATAATTTATACTCCCTATCTCAGTTTTAAACCTGTTGCTGTAGAAAGATGAAGCTTTTGATAGCCACAAGAATAATAATTATAGGTTGAAATTATCCGACACGACGGGAGAATTCCAATTGCAGAATTCTAAGTGACAAAACTGACTCTCTAGTAGAGACTTTCTTGCGGGATGGAACCGCTCTCAAATGGTATTTGGCAATCTAACGGATGGCATTACATCAGCCAGATATTTCACACAGGACATTTTCTGTCACTGAATGAAAAAGGTCAACGATAACTGACGTGAAAGCCTTCAAAAGACTCGATCGTTTTTGTTGGCCCGATCCGATTTTTTTCACGCTCATAAATGAGAAGATAGACTATAAAATGACTTGTAATTATTAATAGAGCGCCATGCCTTGTAAGGAATTCAGAGTTTTTTAATTCCTGAAGACCAAGGTTTATATTTTTTTATGTTGATGAACAAATTGGTTGTTGAAACTTCTCGGTGTAGAGACATTTTGATCCGTTTAATGTTAAATCATGAGTTTTGACTGTGTCTCAATAAAATTTACCTGATCTCCCCATATGGCTCTGAAACATTTTTAAATGATCCCCCCTCATGGGCAGTCACTTTTCTATAGACCCCCTTCCCCCCCTTTATACTCTGTTGGTGACAACTAATTCCCCCCCCCCCCGTGCTCCTGAAAGTAATGTGTTCCCCCCCCAAAAAAAATTTATTGTCTCTTGATGATCCTAAACGTAAAGAATCCAACCTTTTTCTCCCCGTGTTTCCTTAGGCTGACATTTTTTCACGCGATATGAGTACATTGAAACTCCGCGTATGCAGACTTTTTTTATTTTCCTTCTTCCTTTTCAATGTACCAAAAATTACTTGCTTTAACTTAATTTCACCAGATTACATTTTAATTAAGCTCATATCCTATTAGTAAATCATATGGTATTCTAAATATTAATATCTACCGCTATTGTTGTTACAATTGTTCAAGATAGGGCATATAGTTTAGGAGGAATTGGGAATAACAAATAACTATTGACGCATCTAAATTGATGCTTTTTTATCATTGCAATCTAGGGAGAAGTTATCGTCTCGATCCGTTTCTAATTCTACAATGTAGACCAGGTTTTGTGGTTTTGCAGCGAGGGTGAATCAGTGTTGTAAACCAATTTTCCCAAGAAAAGACGGGTCAATTAAGTGTTGGAGTAAATGTGGCCAATTGGAATGGAGTAAAGGTATCCAGTTACCTCGCCACCAAGCAGACTCGCCACCAGCGAACTCACCACCAAGGAACGGAACCAAAATAAATGATTTTTTTTTGTCAGCGCAATAGCTAAGCAATGCAGCAGATTTAGGCTGGGGGTAAAGCCAAGAAACAAAGTGAGAGATCCCTGAGTACTCTCTTTGCCGCCCCAAAATACCATAATGAAGCCAAAAAAAATTGTTTTTGTATTCTTCGAAAACTAATCGTTCCTCTGTTACTGGTTGAATTAGGAACAAATCACTCCGTCCGTTCTAACAACCATCGCGGCATCTGCCACACATCATCCGGAAGCATCGCGCTGGGCGAGGGGGAGAAATTTCTCCACTTAGACTTTAAGAAAAGGAACTGTTGAAAAAAAGATATATGACACGAGATCATGCAGAATCTGCTCAATAAAACTCCATAATGTTTAGGTTTTTTCTTTTTCCGAATGCACCAAACAGTTCGATAGTTATTGAATGATGTCGGAAGCTTTTTTACATTCGAATAACTGTGGTTTACAGGTTGTCATGACGAAAGTAAAAATTAAAGAAGGGAATGAGATAACTTAGATGTAATACAACGCAGATTATCTGGCTTACATACCCCTTGCCTGCTTTGTATGGTTCAACTTTTTAATAACTTCTTAATAGTGGAGAAAGAGGTCGGTCTTGCAAAACCTCAAAGTGAGGTCTTGTTCCCAAATTGTACAATCCGGGAGAGTGATGGCTCTCTTTTTCCTTAGCCAGCTTAGCGGCCGTAAGCCCGAGTCGTACAATATAAATTCAGTGCAGTTTAACAATACGCGACTTTGCTAATACAGGGTCCCAATAAATGTTAGGATTAGACAATCCTGTACCAGGTCCCTCAAGGGGCATGTTGTTTCGCGCGGCTTCGATCTTTCTTGTTGTCATGCGAAAGAAGCAGAGCAAAGAAAGCGTCGCAAGCTGTATGTTTGCCAACCTTTTTTCTCTCCATGAGGTAAACTTTGATCAAAAAAAAAAAAAATTGAAATGTGAAAAAGACCTTAAACATCCCGAAAGATACAGAATTGTAAGGAAAACCTTTTTTCCAATTCGTGGGTTTGTGCAGTAGTCCGTAATAAGTTGCTACAGCTTCTATGCCATCCTGTTTCGCGCGGCCTGGATCTTTTTTGTCACAGAGACTCGAAGAGCTTCACTAATGTTTTAAAAAGGGTATCTTTGCAAACCTTCTTTCGCTCTGCGATATCTACGGTCATTTACACATTCTCACGGAGATCAATTATCTCCTTGGCCATCAAGGATCTCGTACTAGGTTGGCCAGTTCCAGCGTTCATTCTGATCCCAGTATTAGCAAAATCGGTCATTGTTTAGTGTAAGCAAATAAAACTTAACAACAGCAATTAATACCACAGCGCTATTCAGAAACACAGACATGACATTCCCAAAAATAGATTCGTTTCCTATTGGATTCTGGAAAATGGTGAGCTGTAAATATATTGCACCGAGGCAGACATTGAAGAATATTATCCAAAGCATAAAGGCTTGTAATCGATCCTTCAATTTGCCTTTTATGGGTCGGACCATGGTGTGAGAAATTCCTAATGCACTTGCAGAAATTACGGCAAGCCAATTTGAGAATGGCTTTTGGAATCAAACAGAAGGATGGCTGAGATGAGGATCAGTTTTCGGTACATCTCAACTATCTCCCAGAACCAATATTTCTCTTTATAGTTTTCAAAGAAAACTTTAAAACCAAAACAAATTTCATCATCGAGACGAGACTTACGGTACTTGTAAAGAGGAATAAGAAGCAGTAGAGGAAAGATAAAAAAGGATATATTGCGCACGCGGCTACTAGTTTCCGATATACACCATTTGCTGGGCTGAGGAAGGAAATGGAATAATCAGCTTTCAGGAGAGCAATGTAGTCACTGCCATCTTTGGTGAATCACACACATCGCAGACTTCTGGCAGGGGTAGAATGACAATGATAATTTTCTTGCACGTTATTGGGTAAGACAGCAGAAGAAATAGAAATATGTTTCGGTAGCAAAACTTCTTCAAATGTGTCTCTCAAGTAATAAGTACATCAATATCAACAAAATTACTGAGATATTGATAGAGATAGAAAGACAAAATTGCATAAATGGATCCAGTCGAAACACTGGGTTAATGGCTCACTGGCTCAATGGTGCGAATTGTTCCCCTCGACAAACTTCAGGTATTTTTCCATAGACAAAAGAACTACAGGCCACTGAACACTACACGTTCGCCATTTGCAGCGTTTGAGTCGCCCAAGAATATAAGTAAAAACAGAAAAATAAATACCACGATGACCAAAACACATGAAGTTACTCTTACCAACATACCAGGACACTCTAGGCATCTGTTAAAACGGAGAAAGTGATTTCAGGTGCAAGTTGCGTAGAGGGTACCCTCGTATCCTTCTGTTCACGATGATTCAATACCACCATTACACGAATCTGTAAATGGGCATTTGATAGGGTGTTGGTAACAAAGCGCGGTGAATGGAAAAGTCACGGTTCTACTCAGCATTGGAGGTTTGAATGGTGAGAACAAAAGTTTTGTAATGGCCCATTTATTCAGAGCTGTTAAACTTCCAAAAGTACTTTGGCGCCAAGATTTCTGTATCTGACTGACATATCGATCCAGGCGGAAGAAATTTGGAAGACAACCGCATGTACGATAACCAGCAGGTTTGTTAGATTGGGTACCTGTTTGATAAACAGGGCATGCACGACAATCAGTCGCAGATTTTTCCAGGGTAGTTAATCTCAGGAACATAGGTACCAATGGAGCAGTTCTTACAGTCAATTTGGCCCATTTCGTCTTGGTAAAAGCCTCCTAAAATAAAATATTTGGGAGCGATACTCTATCCATTGAGATCAGACACTCATTTTATGGTTTTTAGCTAAACGTAAATATTATGAAAGAAATTGCAACTTATTCTATTCCTTGTAATGACTGTGATAACGAGTACATCGGACAGACCAAACGTCAGTTTGGTACATGTTTGAAAGAGTATCAAAAATCGGTCTTCTTTTGCAAAATAGAAAATTCAGCTTTATCGGAGCACACATGCCTAACCAACCATACAGTTGGGTGGGATAAATCTAAAATTATCACCACTAATCGGCGTTATCACTAGCGCCTTTATCTGGAAGCCCGGCATATTAACTCCGCCCACGCTCCTTTAAATCTCGATGATGGCGGCTTACTTCCTTTACACCTCGTCAGAAAAAAGGCAGCTAAATAGTGAGCATAAAAAAAGGACCTCTTGTTGCAGTGTTTAGATCACCCCTGATGAAGGCAATAGACAGGAGTGTAGAAACGTTGGGTCTATGAACTGTAACTTCCTGGTTACACTCATTAAATCTTTAAGCCAGAGTAGCATCAAGCCGGTGCAATAATTCACTGTAACTCAAGGTTAAAGAGTCCCACAAAGCTTATATCTAAGGTAAATTACATGGCCTGGATTCAGACTAACACCAAACCAGACCAAAAGATACTGAATATGACAAATCATTACTGAAAGCTCAAACATGGTACATTATAGAACAAGACAGAACAGCACATTACAGCTGGATTTTACTGCATCTGATAAAGTAGACCAAACCGATGATAATATACTTGAACATCCTATATGTAAATGACCTCGAGGCAACAAAAAATGACTGATCTGCAATGTCTTAAAATTTTGATAAAAACTGCAAATTCACAGTAACGATGACTAACTTCTCTTCTTTGTTGATATACTTTAAGTCAAGGTTAATTAATCATAATTTTTAATCTGAGTTTTATAGCAAAACCCGAGCGATCCTGAATTAACAAATAGAGAAGCCTTGACTGTGCTCTGTTCTGTTGTAAAGCACGCAGCAAGCGTGCACGAAAGAATTGTAGAGAGAAACACTCGAATACGTCTCGTGTTCCTCCCCACTTCTTGAGTGCAGGATTTCTCATTTTGTTGACCTTATTTGAACATAACATGACAAGTACTCCAAGATTTCAGTGTCGTTAGAACTAAGTGGGTGGTAAATACATTTGGTGACGACGCAGTTAATCCCTCTTGGTAATCTTGGGGTCTAATGTAGGACCAAAGGACTTTGAAGGCGGGATCTTCAAGCTCTTGTCTCTAGGTCTTGATAGATTCTTGTATATATGCAAACTTCTCCATGTGTACCTGTATTATTAGAAAAGTCTATCGTGATCATCAATAAAAATAATTATTATAATTTGATTTTTCAAAATTGTAAAACAGTGACCGAAACAGCGTATTGGTCACGGTGTTTTTGCTTCTGTTAAACCTCTAGCTTTCCGAAGAAAAATGCGTTTATCTTTTCAAAGCCTCTCATCGTCTTCGCTTTTGGTTGGACGAGGTTCGATTCCGCATACAATTTTCTCTTCGTCTCACGCGTGCGTTCAAAGGAATAACCTCTCCTTTTATATTACAACTGGGATAGAAATTCTATCAACTTCGTATGTTTGTTCCACGAATTAGTTATCCGTCCCTTTTGAGATCCTAATGTGTCATGCCTCTATTTTGTGCTTGTTTCTAACAGTGGTAGATGTTCTTGATGCCTCCCTCGGGATACGGTTTCATTTCAGAATTGGACGGCGAGTTCTTTTTTAGAGGAAGGGAAGACTATAGTTGCGATTATCACTCAAACTTATGAAACTTTCTTGCTGGTGGTAAGGTGTTTGAAGTAAAATCAATGAAATAAGAAGTAGAAGAAAGCTTCCAACATCAAAACAAAAGAATATTGTAGGAAAGTATTTCTTCGGATAATGAATCACTTGTTAATGATCAACTTTTTTCTTTCTTTTTTCCGAGAAACTCAAGTAATAACTGTTTCGAAAAAAATAGCATACTTCCCACCATATCAAGATAATCAATCCATAAAAGGAGACCAACTTCCCGAGTATTTACTGTTCTTTAGATTATAATCAGGTGACCCGACTGCGCTGTCTCTTACGCTGTTTTTTCGTTCCATCCTCATTTCATTTTCAGCCTATTATACTTAACACCAGATAAGTGAGCTTTCGGGCGCGGAACTTAGCCTAAACGTTATGTGCGATCCACAGGACACTCGCCTATCGTAATCTTCTTGCAATATGCTTCTAATTCATTTTTACGTTGGGGAATGTATCGCTCAATTACGAGACACGATCAGCAGTCCTAAAAGCCAGTCCTTTCTGGAAAATATACTGTTCGTTTACGAAGGAAAAAACCATGGTCTGTTAATTGCCCATTTAAGAGAGTGTCTCTGTAAGAGCGGTCCGGTCGATTTTGCTTGAGACACGGATTTCGCTCGTTTCTCGTGTGTTGTAAGACATTCATGTACCTATACTAAAACCACAATCAGTTTGATCGGATCTCTTTATTTTTCAGGTAATATACCTACTCATGCGTACGGTTCACAATTATTTGCGGTCAGTTTTCCTCAGTTTGTATGATTCTCATTTACCAGTATGATTAAATTTGCAGACTAAAACACCCCTTATTTGATTAAGAATAATAAAATTAAAATAAACAGTGCATGTCGGTTTTTAATTCCTGATGGATGCTACTGGGCTTTACTTTAATTGAGAAATTTGCAATCGCTTACCTCAGCTCTCTGTGTCCCATGCCGTAAGAAGCACAAGAAAAAAGTTGATGATAGTGAGTCTTGGCTGAGACAAGAAGAATCAGAGAAGAATCTACGGTCCCCAGAAACGCCACTTTTAAACACGAGACAACTAAGGTAAATTGAATTAACTGTTATTTGTTATATTTAAAACTATCGTTCATATTATAAGATACGCGAAAAACTCTCCCCACCGATTTTTTCTTACATTCTGTTAATCAAAAGTTTCAATAATTATGAAGGCTTTCTTGTTGATCGTCTTAATAGTAACAGTTTCCAGGATCCAAGGGGAGCAAAAGAGAGAACAATTTTCTGTGTAGCTAGGTAAGGCGACATGACGGCTTTATACTTCTTCCGGCGTGATAACGATAATGATGACAACAATAGGCAAAAAGCACCGTCCGCTAATGATGACGATTATCATAGTTATTAACAAATCTCAGTTATAGTCCTGAAAAAAATCTCAGGGGGTCCTTTGAACCGTCCATTTAATCTCACCAGAAGTCAAAGTTGCCTACACTCATTCTAAGGTTCGTGCGATTTTACGACGAATTTTCAATTCCGGTGTGTTGCATGCGCAACTTTTGATAGGAAAAACCTGCACGCGCCATAATTTAAAAGAACGTGTCAGCGGAATGAATCAAATCTCTATCACTTTGCATACATTCTTGGGAACAGAAAAAATTACTTAGAGCAAACATTCTAAGTATAGTGTTCATTCCGTGCAATGGGGCATAAATAAAAGGTTCTGGTGGAACGACACCCTATTTTATACCACTGATGACAAGCAAAAAGGTTATATGGGTACCCGGTTAAAAATATATTGATAACTCTATTAATTTAATACCAGTTCTAATTTAAAGGAGAAAGTTATGAGAATAAAATAAAATTTTTCTGTACCACGAAGCATGCCTTCACTGTTTATACTGATAGTCCTAGAGCTTTTTGAGCATGTATTCGAATATCTTATGACGATAAGCCCGCCACCCACCCCACCCCGCGCTATGCTGTTTTCACTTAGCGGCTGGTCAGCGGTCACGTTTATGAGGTAAACAAACCGATCGATTCCTGATCACCGTTCTTGTCGATCGGAAAATCAAAATACCAGCATGATATTGCCGCAAAGATGAAGCAGTTATGTTACTTGATAGTACTTCATATTCGAGTCGAAGCTTGGGTGGCAAAGGTTATTTCTTGCGGTGGAATCGACGAGGGGAATTCGAACACTAGTTGTAGTGTTTGAATTGTTGAAAGAAATGGTCGCATAGGGATTGTAAGTTTAACGAACAATTCTGTAGTTACCTTTTCTATGGCACCTACTTCCTAGCTGTGTTAGTTGGATCAGTTAAGAACGCCTCACTTTTTCAAAAAAGAATTAAGACATTCTTTTGTAAAGGGCAAACTTTAGGAACCTTAACAATAAATTGCAACATCTCTTGTCACGTAACTCTCTTTAGATCGACCTGCCATAAATACACTGTGTTGCTATATATTTGAATTTGATCGGTTTTGGCGTGTGTGATTTAGGCGAACCGATACGGTGTCATTCAAGTCTTCCTGTTTCCTTGATTGACACGTGATGTTTACGAAAGTCGCCTCGATACATGAGATAGAGTTAATATATATGGCTGGGGTATTTGTTTTTTGCTGAGTTCCACAGTTTTTTGTAAATTGTCCTCCAAAGTTGTATGAAATTAAAGTCTTGAAAAGTGTCACGACAAGCCTTCGCTCGAGTAAAATTTAATTTCCGTAAAACTCTGAAAAATAAAGAGATCCGATCAAACTGATTGTGGTTTTTGTATAGGTACATGAATGTCTTACAACACACGAGAAACGAGCGAAATCCGTGTCTCAAGCAAAATCGACCGGACCGCTCTTACAGAGACACTCAAGTCTCAAGAGACACTCAAGAGACACTTAATGCTCTGCTCGAGAAGCCATCTACATAGGCATATATTTGGTTTAAAGCATATGACATCGCAAGACTTCAACATCATGCACCCTGTCTGGTGAGGCGGTTTATACATAAGCAGTGACTACTGACTCTTATTTGCGAAAACACTTTATTTCAGCAAAATACAAAAGTTACACATCAATTTCTATTTGTATACCCATATGAGTTGTAGATATCCCCTTGAAAACGCAAGCCACAGGCTATAGAACCTTCCGCTTCAACAATATATTTAAAGGATATCACGGATGGGGCCTTAGTTTTCCACGCATAACAGTTAACAAACTTTGAAAAATAGCTTCAACTTTAAAAAAAAAAAATAAAAAACACGCATAAATGCAGTGACCTGAGAGAGTCCTAGTACGTTGAAAAAATGGTAAGAGAAGAGGCCTCACTGAAAATTCCTTTTTTTTTTCCAGAAAAAGTAAACAAAATAAGTACACTGCTATAGAACCGTTGAAATCGATTCCTTAAGACGCATTTGACAAAAAGCAGCAGAAGAATGAAAAAAAAAACAAAGAACAGTTGAACGACAAAGTTTCTAGAATTACGTTTATACAACAACAGATGCGTCTTAAACTTGGAGTTACGATTGTACCTCTTCTAAATATATCCACACGAAATCTACACGAAATTAAAACTAAATGTCGATGTTGAAAACATATATTGACAAGAAGTCAAGTTCAATAACTAGCGGATGCCTTGGTCCACTGAGTCAGCAGTGATTGGCTCATGACACGACTACTACCAACTGGACGCAGAAAACGGAGAACTGCTCCTGATTGAACAGTATGAGTGTGGCTTCAAATTTCCCCTATTTTCAAAAAGAAGCAGTTAATTGATTGTCGATATATCAAATTATAAAAACAAACAAGCAGCAGAACGAGAGAAGATGTGGTAGATGCATGGTTTAGACTCCAATAATTTCACGATAAGCGCATCATGTGTTAGCCATCGAGATGCCAGTACAATATGTGTTAAAAACATTAAGTAAATAGAATGTTTCTCTTCTCTGGAGCCAATATGTATGGAAAAAAATATTAAGTACTATACCTTAAAGATGGGGGAAAAATTGTATATGTGAAGGCCTGTTTTGGTCAAGGTGTAGGTTTCTAGGAGAAAATGAGAGGTGAGACAGTTATGTCGCGCATTAACGCATTCCTTCGTTTTGGCTAGTAAAATACATAAGAAAAGTAACCAACTAAAAGTGCATAAAATGTTTATAAAAAGGACAAGTTTTATTTCTTCATCTTTGCTTATCTTTGTGAGATTTACTTGAACATTTGATAAGCTTCGCACTTATAACAACTGTAATGCAAAATACATAAGATGAAGAACTTCTCTGTAATAAGTTATGCTGTTTACCAAAGCTGAAAACCAGAAGGAGTAACTGAGTGTCTCGGCGAGTAAAAGAATATTTTTTTCTCCTGAATCGTGTGACGAAAAATATCAGACAATATTTTATACAGAATAGGTGCAGATTACTCCTGCAATACCTTTTTAATTTCGTTAATAATGTGGCAGGAAATTGTATCTTGATTAAGTAATCCTGATGAATACTCACCGTCTGCTGAGAAATTGCATTGGTGTGGCACGTAAGTGCAATTCACCTCCTTATTCCGCTCGATGATGGTTTTTCCATCTTTCGTGACGTTGCCAAAGAGAGACAAAGATAAAATGTCTCTCGCTGTAAGGAGAAATATAGAAAAGATTTGATGAGAAACTCTTTGAAATTGTCCGTGTTTAAGACAAACCTAAAACTGAGAAGATTAATAAGCGATGGGATCACGCTATAAAGGAGAGTTTCAATTATCTTGACTACTTGGTCTAGCCAAAGAGAATTTTATCCTCTCATGTCCAGCCACAATACAATAAAACGACTCCGTTCTTATTGCCTTCTCTCCACTAAAATATTTGAAGTTAGGTTTGACCACTGACATTGAAACGTTTTTACCGCCAAACTGTAATGTCTGACAACTATTCTCCAACTCGGGTTGATTAAGTGAGCTCTTTTAAAAAGTAACACAACGACTTACCAGGGGTGAACGTAACCGTGACATTGACAGAATCAGCATCTGTCATCACCGGCCATGGAGAAACCTTGTACTTTAAGGTTTTATCCGGAGGACCTGGAATACAACGATGGTATTCAATGCACGCCATGTTGGTCTATCTACAGCTCTACGCCCATAAAGAAAACCATCCCCTGGCCCTTATAGTCTCCAAACAGCACCCAGTTTCTTTCTGGACTTATCCTGGACTTCAAAGGGACAAAAAAAAATTGACATCCTAGATCATTCCCTATCAATTGATGATATTTTACACAAGAAAAAATAGGAATACCCTCAAAAAAATAACTAATAATTCATTAAGTAAGGGAGAAATGTTTTACCGCAATATTTCAAACTTTTTACTTCCACTTGTAAGGCAGCGGACAGCATCACGCAGCAAAAGAGGAAGATCACAGCTTGATAATAAACGTTTGTGGCCATTATTCACAGACTCTGTTGAGTAAGAGGATCAAGAGTTTGAATACATCATGAAGACTTGAAAATATGCTCACCCTAAACACTCTCGGGTGTCATGCAATGCTCGCAGAAGAGCGCAACACCATATGACGGCTTCAAAGGAGATAAGGGGTGAAAACTAACGAAGTGGTCTCAGCAATTACTTCTTTAATGCAGGCGCCTTTGATTAAAAAAAACTCATATTTGTGCTTGAAAGTCTTAGGTTGTACTCGTTACAGGTATTGAAGATTTTTATTTAAAAGAATGCACACGGGGTATTAATCAAAGAACGGTGAATTTTTACCAAAAATAATGGACATGTGGTGATTGTCATTCAATTGATATTGAGTTAACGTTATGAAAGAATGGCTGTTATTTGACTGTTATAAAAATGTTATCTCTCGGCTCTTGAAGTACATGAAGCTTCATTGCGACAGGCAGTCACTGATGATATGCACTGTTAAGAGGAAGCAATTAGAACCGGTTAACATGTTGAGATGTAAAGGAATCAGCCAATCAATCACGCTTTATGCGGCAAATGTTTGTTTAGCAGACCGTTACGCTTCTAAGTTGAAGTGTTAAGTTTTGCTTCAGAAGATCCAGGAAAGCATGTCTCTGTAAATAAATGATGAACAATTTATGTCTCAAATAAAGGTAAAGTGCTAGAAAATCCCAACTGGCAAGAGGCGGACCAGCTGGTGTCAAACTCGAAGCGACCGAGAACAAATCCAGAGCCAGGAGGAACCATATTTACAAGTCCAGCGTCCTAACCAATAGCTAAGTCCCGTTTTCCAGATTGCTTACTGTCGAAAAATACTAGAACGATAAAGTCGCAGTGTATCAAGGATAGAAGAGATTGCCCTGTGCGATTAATGCAACGCTGATCATCCAAAACGAACTTACGTGCACACTAATTAATTACAGAAAACGCGAAAACAACACACTCACCCACTGAGTAACAACTCGCTCGAGATGCGAGGAAGGAACAGTTGTTGATTATTCGAAATTGGAGGATATATTATGTTACAAATGAAATCACCCAGGGTTTTTTCCTAATATCATGAGGAAAAAACCGTGCTATGTTTTCGTTATGTTCTAGGTTGCAAAGTATGCAGTACAATGTAGCCCACGGGACTTTTTCATAGAATTAATTGAGGGAAAAAACCCCTGAAGCTGATGCTTTTGTTCTTTTTGTCTAAAATTACAAACGACTCGTGGCCTGAAAACCTCAAAACTGCAGTTACCATACCAAAAAATTTACTACTTTCCGATTCAGAAAAATCATTTCTCAGTATGGGCTTATATTTTGTTCCCGCGTTCAATTGAAAGCCTATTTTCATGGCAAAGAGGATGATTCTAACATCTCAAACGAAGATACTTTCGAAACACTTCAGGTTCGAAAGTCTAAATGGACTCCCCCAGAGGGCCAGTTCGCATCTTTAGATTTTTTCATCAAAAAAAGTCGCCACGATATCAACAAACTTAAATTCAATCGTAACACCAAATTTTCCAATCTATTGACTTTTTCATAGAGTCAATTAGGGGAAAAAACCCCTGAAGCTGATGCTTTTGTTCTTTTTGTCTTTTCTTTCTTAGCTGTCTTAACTGAAGGTGTAACTCCAGCTGTTTCAGTACAATCCATTCGTGCCAAAATTCAGGATGCCAATTCTAAACTTTTTAACCATTTGCACCAATTAAGGCCCAAAAACGCGACAACCTATCGGCCCTAAAATTACAAGCGACTCGTGGCCTGAAAACGTCAAAACTGCAGTTACCATACCAGAAAACTTACCATTTTCTGATTCATAACAATCAGTTCTTAGTAAGGGCTTAAATTTTGTTCCCATATCCAAAAAAACCGACGAATTTTCAGCTAGGCAAGACGTTAAAAAATTCCTTCGCCGCGTTCAATTGAAAGCCTTTTTTTCATGAAAAAGAGGATAATTCTAACATCTCGAACGAAGATACTTTCGAAACATTTCAGGTTCGAAAGTCTTAATGCACTTCCCCAGAGGGCTAGTACGCATCTTTAGATTTTTTCATCAAAAAAGTGGCCACGATATCAACAAACTTAAATTCAGTCGTAACACCAAATTTTCCAATCTTTCTTCGGAAGAGTGGTCGGCACTAAAAAGTCCAAAAAAACGCCAAAACATAGTCATTAAAGCGACCGACAAAGGCGGCGCAGTTGTTGTTCGGCGGGCCGACCTCCGATGTAAGTTCAATTATTTTCGTGGCTGAGGCATTATTGACATTAATCTACGTAGTAATCAAGTTTGCTTCTATGCTTTTAATGTCGTAGGTATCCGCGTTAACTAAAGTGGTACAAAAGTAGGTTAAGAAAAACGTCATTGTTTACTGAGCACACGACTTATTTTCATTGAAGGTACTGATAAACAGCAACGCAAACTAACTTAGCCTACTTTAGCTCCAAAAGTACATTTTTGGAAGTATTGTTTTCAAACACGAGGCACTTCTCTCCGTCTTTTATTGCTGGGGAATTAGAACCTGCTGATGATTTACAGAGCTTAATCATTTGACATGCACTGTTAAGAGGAAGCAGTTGGAACCGGTTGACATGCGACACCATATGACGGCTTCAAAGGAGATCAGGGGCGAAAACAAACTTCCTTAAGAGGAAGCAGTGAGAACCGGTTGACATGTTAAGATACAAAGGAATCAGCCAGTCAATCACGCTTTATGCGGCAAATGTTTGTTTAGCAGACCGTTACGCTTCTAAGTTGAAGTGTGAAGTTTTGCTTCAGAAGATCCAAGAAAGCATGTCTCTTTAAATAAATGATGAACAATTTCTGTTTCAAATAAACATAAAGCGCTAGAAAATCCCAACTGGCAGGAGACAGACCAGCTGGCTATTTATACAGCGCGAGGTGTTAGACTCGGAGTGACCGAGAACAAATCCAGAGAGTAGCAGGAGGAACCGTATTTACAAGTCCAGCGTCCTAACTACTAGTCAAGTCCCATGTTCAAGATTACTTACTGTCGAAAAATACTAGAAAGATAAAGTCGTAGGGTATCAAGGACAGAAGAGATTGCCTTGTGTGATTAATGCAACGCTGATCATCCAAAACGAACTTACCTACACACTAATTAATTACAGAAAACACGAAAACAACACACTCACCCACTGAGGAACAAGTCGCTCGAGATGCGAAGAAGGAACAGTTGTTGATTATTAGAAAGTGGAGAATATATTATATTACAAATGAAATCACCCAAGCATGCAGTACAATGTAGCCTACGGGACTTTTTCATAGAATCAATTAGTGGAAAGTACCCCCTGAAGGTAATGCTTTTATAATGTAAGACCGCTATAGAAATTAGAACGCTCTTTGATGACATGTGTGACAATTTTCTTTTGTTTATCGTACAAAAATGAGCAATAACTTCAATTTCAAAAGTTTTGCTTTTACTTTCTTAACTACTGAGCAGGAAACGCAACAGATAAAAGCAGTAGCTTAAATGTAAACAACAGAAGTTTGGAGTTCATCGACGGAAACGGCTCGCGTGTCAGGGGAAAAAACCCGTGCTTTGTTTTCAGCTAAAAGGGAAAAACCCATTTTGTTCCTTTGTCTTTTTTTTCTTTAGTGTGTGTATTTCTGGATATTACAATCCTGCTTCCTAGCCGATCGAATTGTTGTCATTTGGGTGGGACGGATACCCTCTCGAGAGTATATAAGCAGTCGCACGAGCTCTTGGTGTATTTAGTAGATACGGGTGTTCTCCGATGTAACTTCAATTATTTTTGTGGCTGAGGCATCAAGACATCAAGCTCGGTAGTAATCAATTTTGTTTCTATGCTTTTAATGTCGTAGGTGTCCTCGTTAACTAAAGTGGTACAAAAGTAGGTTAAGCAAAACTTCATTGTTTACCAAGCGGCAAAATTTATATTCACTGAAGGTACTGATAAACAGCAACGCAAACTAACTTAGCTTACTTTATCTCCAAAAGTACATTGCCGGAAGTATTATTTTCACACACGGGGCATTTCTCTCCGTCTTTTATTGCTGGGGAATTAGAACCTGCTGATGATTTACAGAGCTCAATCATTTCGCCAGTTTGGAATATCAGAATGAACAGGTGATTTACAATCTTTTAGTAATGAAATTAAACATGACGTCAGCTTCATTCTGCAGATGTACAAGGAATCTTCAGTTGAATTATGGACACGTATTACGCTGATAGCAATTTTGTCATTGCGCGTAGCCTCAGGATTCAGTTGTTTGAAGGATGTTCACCCAGGAAATTGTACCTGCTATCCCTTTGGTCGAACACGAGTTCGTGTCAAGTGCACTGGTATAACACAAGTACCCAGTAACCTGCCTGAAAATACGGTGTCGCTGTAAGTAAAACGTTATTCTCTCACTGTGAAAGTGATTTATAGACCTACTTCAAAATAGCGGCCCTGCACGATTATTCTTCTTCAATGCAAAGAAGCCTTCTTTACGTCGCTTTTTGGAGAACATTCTGCAGTTCAAATTAATTAAGGAGGGTAAGTTTATAAAGAAACTGTGGTGCTGCGTCGGTGGGAGAGTATAACAGGGTAAATTAGTATAATCAACTCAGTTGATAATGTAAACTGGCCACCGTGAAGGGTTTAAAAGCTGACGTCAACAATTTTGCGAAACTGACGCATTAAATCTTACCCAGTACTTCCCCATGTAGTATTTCTATTCCTGTGACCAATACTTACAATCAAGTACTTGTGTAAATAATTATTTCCTCATGTTTCTCTACTGAAGTTAAATTCTTTAAAATATTTCGTTGTCTAGGGATCTTTCAAACAACCGTTTGAAATCTATACCGGAGGACGCCTTCTCAAATCTGAAATTTCTCGCAAAAATGTGAGTTGATGTTCACGTTCAGTTGTTTTTATCATAGCTGTCAGACTTATTCCTATTTGCTTGCAAGCGATCTGGGTCTGAGCTGGGTGCATTAAATTTACGTAGGTCTGCACCGTTTATTCCATGTCATTTATTTTTTTCCTTTCAACTGGTCCAGCAATTTTATTATTCAATGCTCTTGGGGTCATTTCTCTCAGCAGACACCTCTAAGGATAAGTTCACTTGTCTTCTTTTGTGCTTCAACTGGATTTGTCGCTTAGACACTTGCTGTGTGTCTAATCATGCTTGAGACTTTCACACATTGCGCATATTTTTAGACACTTTATCGTTATCATTATTACTATTATTGTTATCATTATAGGAGATCTTCACAAGCGTGTAAGCTTATTACAGGAGGTTCAAGCGTTTAGCTGCATTAATTTGTTTTTGATCTTATTGATTGTCATTATTTTTCTTATCCTCTCAGAGATCTATCGCAAAACAAGTTAAGGACAATTCCGAAGAACACTTTCCGAAATCTGACAGCTTTGTCTAACGTGTGAGTGATTGCATGATTTTTCATCAAGGGGCATTGGAATTTTTCAGAAAAAAACTTGGCTCAAGAGATAAAATTTTAAGCGGCAAGATTTTGTTCCTATGCTACTGAAGAAGAATCAGCATCCAATTATACATTTTCCCCTTAAGAAAACCCCTCAATTTCATTCTGACTTAACGCTAGTCACTTTTGATAACCTTAACGAGGCGCCTTGTGTTCAAATGACACTTCCTGTTCGATTCATATTAGGAATAGATTCTCTAATATAATGCTTATTCTTGCTATTTTTTTGGTTGATTTTAGAAATATCTACCAGAACAACATCAAAGGTGGATTTTTCCTTCCTAAAAGCGTAGTAGCATTGTAAGTTCTAGTTTTTCAAAGGTTTTTTATTTTAGGCTACAAAGCAGAAGTATGCTCAACCATCCATACAAATTTCATCTCCACCAATCAAAAATACGTATGACATAATGACTCATGAATACCGCGTTTTGAGTAACCTATCCTCTCAGAAACTGTCTTAAAATGCGCAAAAACTCGAATATGTTCGCTGTTATATTTAATCATTCCCAGCAAACCTGGTCATTTACCGATGACGTAAAAAGCAATTCCAGTTCTCCTTTTTACCATTCTCTGGACTAAGATCTGAAGGCTTTGCTGTGAAAAGTGCAGTTGAGGAGTTTCGTGTATGGCCAATTTGCTGAGTTTTTTTTTCAGGCTCTTTTCAAAATGGTGGTCAGGAATCCAAAGAGAAAGAAAATTTGCGAATTTTTAGTTCACTCTCAGCTTTGGAATCTCAGTTGGGGAAAGTTGTAACAGCGAGGATAAAACGTATCAGCATACGTCTCCTTTATGTAACTCGAAAATAAATCATGATGAAGGATTTTATACAAAATTTGCTTTGCATCAAATTTGCTTAATTTTATCCTTATTCTAAAGGAAACAGATAAGATTTTTCAAGCCAGCCTGAAAGTTAAATTGAAGAGCTAATTCAATACCATGCATCAGACAACATTCTGAGTCTGATGGCTTACGAGAATGCGTTGGTATGATGAATTTATGTCAAAAATCGATGCATGAGCGTTTTCTCTCGTTTTCGTTCAATTGATCAAAATGTAAAGCTAAAACTACGTCTGTCGACCTCGAAAAGAGATTTCCGAACCCTTTTATGAAAATAAACCTTCATCCATTCATTTGTTTACAGAAGGATGCAATACAACGACCTAACGCTGGACGACATGAAAGAGATTTTGCAAAATTCTAAGGATATCACTTTCCTGTAAGTGAGTGCATCTTTTGTGGAAATATACTCATTTTATGAAGCATGAGATGAGTCTTACTTTTCACTGCGTTAGTTATTGTTGTGGAGTCCAGGTCCGAATGCAAGCGCTCGATTAATTAAAAGGACGTAGGGGTATTGGCTAAGCGTTGGAGAAACCTAACGAATTACTAAGGGGCTACCACAAAGTTATCACTCAGTACTCTCTTCTCTAAAGCCTGGTTTTCGTACAACGTAAGCACAAGTGCAAACACAAATGTTACGCAAGCATAACAAATCTTTTTTCACCTTGAAAATTACCTCGACGCCAGCGCTAACGCAATTGGAAGCAAGAGATCAGATTTTTTCCTTTGTCCTGTCCTTTGCACTTTTGCTTGTATCAAGGCCATCATACGGGCTTTTAAGTTTGCACTTCCGCTTACGTCGCCTAGTTACAACAAGGCTTACAACAAGGCATAACAACTTTTAATAAGCAGCTTTGTCAGTGACTAATGACGAGTTCTTCTTGTCATTTATTTCAAAATTGACCTTCATGAATGATACTCTCTCAAGCTCTACGCAACGTAAACATTACAGCATCTCAGCAAAACGAGGGCTTTTTGGATTAGAACTGGATAATCACTTACCATATACGTAAATTTATTTCATAGGTATGCAATATATATGGACTGGCTACAGATATCTTGCTGAACGGATTGTGCCATGCAAAGCTAAATGAGGTTCTTTATTTCTTAATTAGGGAATTGTCAAAAAGCGGTTTAAAGCGCATCGAAAGTGGAGCTTTCCAGGCAATGAAGAAGATAGAAAAGCTGTGAGCTGAACAGGTTTTTTGCTCTCACTTACTGGGCGAGTTTGGCTGTTTGGCTGGGCTGAACAGGTTTTTTGCTCTCACTTACTGGGCGAGTTTGGCTGTTTGGCTGGGCTGAACAGGTTTTCTGGCCCTTACTTACTGGGCGAGTTTTCGGCAAACTTAAATAACTGTTTCTCTAACAACCATCGTTTTTCTATTACCACATAGCTGGCTTTTAATTGCACGCGGTTTCTCCACTAAGAGGGTCTCGATGGGGTTCTAGCTTTTACGGCTAACAATTAAAATGTTGGCCAATTTACAACTAACGGTTAGTATGTTTCCATTATGGTCGCCAGAAAGTTTTTATTAAGATTTTTAACTTTTTCGACGAATAACGGTCAAACCGCTAAATTTTTGGCCTTTTTACGACAAACGGTTAACCCCATTGAGACCCTTCATTGAGCGAGAGCCTCGAAAAGGCTGAAAACTTGTTAGTCCACCCTTCAACAGTTCCTCTCAATAAGAATCAAGAACTTTGTATGTAAGTATTGCTTGAGTTGCTTTCGACTCCGTCTTCGTGTTCCAGACGATCAAGATATAATTTTCTTATGAGTTTATTCTTAATAAACTGTTTAATCGTTTGTATCACGATATAGTCACTTGAGATGAAGATCACCATCTACATCTCAAGTGACTACATCGTGATACAAACGATTAAACAGTTTATTATTACTTACCAGTACCATGAGCAATGACCTCTTTTACGATAGTTTATTATCCTTTACTGCAGATATATTCGATCGACAAATTTGACAAAAATTGCTGATGGAGCGTTCAACTCTTTAAGTAAACTCATTGAATTGTAAGTCCCTTTTTTAATGTTGTTACTTTAAGAATTGCTCTTCTTTTATCCTTCTTAAAAAAAAATAAACCTTCATGAACGAAAACTATCACAAGGATATGTACCTCATTCCTTATGACATATTGGAAATATGTGCCTGCTGCACTAACCTCCTCATTCCATAAGATACATAGTTTCATTAAACCGTGCCGATTCCTATCCAGCTTTTCAGCTTTTTTGTTGTAACAATTACGTGTACATGTTCCCTGTTACCTTTCTATTTCGTGCCCCGTGGCACAAAACGCGTCCACTTGCAGAGGCCTTCGCTAGATGTAACGACTTTTCACTCTTATTTTTGAATACTCCAGGCGATTAGATGGCAACAAGTTAACATCTGTACCCGACTTGACTGGCCTTAAGACGGTGGAGCTTCTGTAAGTTTCTTTTACTCAGACAGTGGGTCACTTCTTGTGTTGTTATTTTACCTTGCTTCACTTTATCGAAAATCTTTCAAAAGGCTTGAAGTGTAATCTTGCTAACATTGAGCCATTTTCTACGCCAACGTAAACTACACTTTTACTTTTTGATTTTCCTGAAAGTACCAAATCAGTAACCATCAACTATTCAAAGCCATTCGTAACAGAATTTTTTTTCAATTTCCTTGCTAATTTCGATTTCTTCAGGAGGATTTAACCGTTAATGCTTCAAACTCCTATCAACTATTGTTGACATTTTGGACACAAACGATATACACTGTGCCCTGAGAATTAAGTGGAAATTGGCTCACACGATTCCGTGGAGCAATACACATCTTTTGGAGGTGATAAAAGGCCACAAAATGTAAAATAATGATGTTTTGTCAGGAAAATATTACATATCTATTTTTTTTATTATCTAAGTTGTAAAAGAATTTAGTCAGCATGAGTCCATTCAAGAGGAGAAAACACGAAAGAAACCTCAAGTTTAAATATCCATCATAACGCATTATTTAACCTTTAACTTCCAAGATCAGGTTGTTAATTCTCCCCTCTTGCTACTACACATTGCCTTGTTAATTAGTTATGAGAATTTGGTGTTAGAACGAGATAACATCTGCCTGATTAATTTGTGTATTCTTATTACCTGTTTATTGGATAATGTATGGATATTTTAGGGAGAAGTTACATAATCACTTCTGGAAGTTAAAGAGTTAATATGTACTTTGTATCGCAAATTTTCTATTCCATGCAAAGTTTTCAACGAATTAAAAACTAGAGCAATCTTGGAGAGTTCCTTCTCTCGATTCCTCTGTCCAATCACAAAACAAGCGTTTTGGTGATAGTGATATTAGTGTCGTACCATACAGTTGTAATTGAGTGAGCTACATTTGGGATTTTTTATTAATGAAACTGAACGTTTTAAATTCATTCATTTGTTTATTAATATTACAAAAAAAATTCTAATTATCTCACTTCTTTTAACTTTTTCAGAAACTTGGGAAATAATCGAATAAGCAACATATCAAGCCTTGCAACGTCAGGAATCAACTATGTGAGAGAAATGTAAGCAATATGCATTTTAAAAAGAGAATTCCCCCCTGCAAATAGATTCCTATTTTTAGGAGTGATTCGAATTCCGTAATAGGCATTTTGTCAGTACGGATGGTAGGCTTGAGTGCATTCATATTTATCTGTATGCGCATTATCTCTTTAGGTCTCTGACGAAAAATCAAATCGAGCAGCTACCAGCCGAAGTGTTCCAGAATTTGAACGTACTGTACGCTTTGTAAGTTGTGTTTGATTGGATACTGAGACTCACTGATTTCATACTTCACTCATCTACGGCTTTTTTTGTGATTGATTGCCTAATATGTCCTATACTTACTTATACAGAGATTTGTCTTTCAACAATAAGCTCTCGTCCATACCAGATCGTGCGTTTTCTGGTCTCAAGCAATTGGAAGTATTGTAAGAGAAAATTTATTTTCAAACATATAACCTGTTTGTAAATAGAATAAGAGAGATGGTTAGTTTTGAGCTCGGTAAAGAAGTAGAGAAAGATGTTTTCCGTCTTGTCACGAGACTGGGACAAAAAAAAAATTCTTGGTCCCCATGAGATTCGATTCCTCATGGGGACTCAGAATTTTTTCTTTGTCCCAGGCTCGTGACAAGACGAAAAACATCTTACCTGTTGTTATCAAAAATTACGAGGTAACCCTAAACATGCTAATTAGAGAACTATTATTTGAAAACTCTATATATTTAGATCAAATCTGCCTTTTCTGCTCCTTTTTTTTTGTTTTGAAACAGTTAGAACACAAAATAAAAAAGAATTACTCTGAACATCCATGTCATTTTCCCTTAATTAGGTTTCTGCACTTCAACAACATCTCAAAAATTAGCAGCCTTACCTTTGCTGGGCTTCAAAATCTGAGGTTGCTGTAAGTAATCTTTTCTCTTTAAGTTGACACGAAGAAAACCGTTGAATGTTATTGTGCCGTATGAAACGTTTAGAAATGAATTTTAAAATACTGAACGTAAAAAACATACACACACAGCAGAAAGAAACGTTGACTCTAAAATAACGCGGAAGAACTAATACAGAACACTACTGGAAGCCTTTCTCCTAATCTCCGAGAAAGAGTTCTATGTAACAGGGGTTTAACAGAGAGCTTGAAGCGTCCGTCTTGTCTTTTTTTTTTGAAGGATGCTTGTGAACAACAGTCTGGCTTCTCTTCCTGAAAAGGCTTTGGCTGAAATGTCTTTGAACTTTTTGTAAGTAACCTGAAATCTATGAATTATTTGCAAATTCTAAGGTGTCACATGGATATCATTAATATGTGTAGATTAACTTTACATTAAGATGGTATGTTCTAATGCCTTTTACTTTCTCTTGAAATCTCACAAGATAGTTTCATTCTCTCTGTATTGTTATCTGTAGGTTTTTACATGGAAACCGAATCAAAAACGTTGATGCGAATGCTTTTCGCGGCCTCACTGATCTGCGTTTGGTGTAAGTTGTATTGAATAGAAGTAAACTGATATGCTTTTCTTTCAGCTACGTACATAGTTCTATAGTATTTAGCATTTTAATAATTTCAGTATCGATCAGTTTGTAGATGGTTTTTCTAAATCAGTATCACGATCTTGGTGGTTTTATGTCAAGTTTCCCCTTGGTTTTTCTTTGTACGGGATAGCGACAAATTTATTCCGCGTAAGGGAAACTGCCATTTTAAAGCAATTCATTCTTAAGTTTATCATATAAACAAATTAACTTCTTGAATTTTAGGACGCTATTTAAAAATCCCGCCTTAACGTCACTCCCAAGAAATGTATTCGATGGACTGAATGAAAATGTTACTTTGTAAGTATAGATAGTTCTTTACTGATCTACTCACAATGATACATTTCTTCAAAGCCCTTTTGCATTCAATAAGTATGAACTTTGAGTCATTCATACCCACTATTCCTCATTGCAGTTGCTTGGATAAAGATTGTTATTTGAGATATTTGACAATCGGTAATTCAAGTTGGTTATACCTTCCGAGAGAGACACCTCGTTTTTTTGTAAGATCACTGAAACCTCAGGTGATGCCAACTGACTTAAAGGTGTTTTAACCATGCAGTCATAATAAGAAACTGCTCAATAATTTTGTTCTTGACTGATCCTGATTTTCGTGCACGGTTCTGACCAAATGAGCCACCTCATTTGAACCTGATAATTGTCAACTTATTTAAGCATACCTCAAACCTCATCATAAAGTTAAAAGGTTCGAACTTCTTTTTAGGGCTCTCTCCTGCAAAACCCTCAAGTGGCTTCCTCGAGGGATAAACGAGGCAACAGTGTAAGTGAAAGATCAAATAGAGCAATTTTGGTGGCAATTCAGGATCGCTCGGGTTTTGCTGTAAACCTCAGATTAAAAACTACGATTAATTAACCTTGACTTGATAATGTTTATCAACAAAGAAAAAAAGTTAGTCATCGTTACTGTGAATTTGAAGTTTTTAACCAAAATTTAAAAACTTTACAGATCACTTATTTTTTGCTGCCTCGAGGTCACTTACATATAGGGTGCTGAAGTATATTATCTTCGGTTTGATCTACTTTATCAGATGCAGTAAGGTCCGGCTGTGATGTGCTGTGCTGTCTTGTTCTATAATGTATCATGTTTGAGCTTTCATCAATGATTTGTCATATTCAGTATCTTTTGGTCTAGTTTGGTGTGAATCTGAATCTAGGCCATTTCATTTGCCTAACATACAACCTTTGTGGAACTCTCTAACCTTGAATTACAGTGTATTGTTACGCCGGCTTTTCACCCCTTTGGTTTTATTAACAAGTTTCTGGTTTTAATTTCTTTCATCAGCGTATGTGCTCCGACAGAATCTTTGTTTGTAGTGGTGTATTCCCCAGAACGCCGCTACCAGGTGGATGGTCTTCTTGCCTCCGGCTTTATGTGTTCTAAATGCAGTCAGGGGGGCTATCGCAGATGCCTTAATTGTAGCCTTTGCTCGACGGGCACTTACAGCAGCTGTGATAGAGCGAATACACATTGCTTGAGGTGCCCTGCAGGTAAATACGATGCTTTACATGTTGCAATTTGTTTTTGACGACATTTACGTTTAGCTAAAAACCATAAAATGAGTGTCTGATCTCAATGAACAGAGTGTCGCTCCCAAATGTTTTATTTTTAGGAGGCTTTTACCAAGACGAAATGGGCCAAATTGACTGTAAGAACTGCTCCATTGGCACTTATGTTCCTGAGATTAACTACCCTGGAAAATCTGCGACTGACTGTCGTGCATGCCCTTACGGTAAGAGAAAATAATAAGTGAAATTGAGTTTTGATAGATTGAGGCCTTGAGAATTATAGAAAAGTAGACTTTTTGTTACCACTGTTTATCAAACAGGTACCCAATCTGACAAACCTGCTGGTTATCGTGCATGCAGTTGTCTCCCACATTTCTTCCGCCTAGATCGTTTTGGCCCTTGTTCAGCATGTGAAGAGCATGGAATGGTATGTCAGTCAGATACAGCAATCTTGGCGCCAAAGTACTTTTGGAAATTTAACAGCTCCGAACAAATGAACCATTACAAAGAATTTGTTCTTAACATTCAAATCTTCAATGCTGGATATAACCGTGACTTTTCCAATTATCGCGCTTTGTTACCAACCCCTATCAAATGCCCCTTTACAGATTCGTGCAATGGTGGTATTGAATCATCGTGTACAGAAGGATACGAGGGTACCCTCTGCGCAACTTGCACCTCAAATCACTTTCTCCGTTTTAACAGATGCTTAGAGTGCCCTAGCATGTTGGTAACAGTAATTTCCTGTGTTTTGGTCATTGTGGTATTTATTATTCTGTTTTTACTTATATTCTGGGGCGACTCAAACGCTGCAAATGGCGAACGTGGAGGTACTGCGGCAGATGTGGTAATGTCTTGTGTAAAAATCGTGGTTGGCTATTATCAAGTGGCCTCCGGTATTTTCTCAGCGTTACGGCAAGTTCAATGGCCTGTAGTTCTTGTCTCTATGGAAAAATACCTGAAGTTTATCGAAGGGAACATCTTGCAGTTCGCACCATTGAGCTGCATTGACCCAGTGTTTCGACTGAATCCATTCTGGCAATTTGGCCTTTCTATCCTTATCAATATCTCAGTAGTTTTGTTAATACTGATCTACTTATTCCTTAAGAGACAATACATCAAAAAGTTAGAGATTTCTGACCTCCAAAAAAAGGATGAAATTTCACATTTGAAAAAGTCATGCTACAGAAACATATTTCTATTTCTTCTGTTGTCTTACCCAATAACGAGCAAGAAAATTATCAATGTCATTCTGCCCCTGCCAGGAGTCTGTGAGGATGTGTGTTTCACCAAAGATGGCAGTGACTGCATTTCTCTCCTGAAAGCTGATTATTCCATTTCCTGCCACAGTCCAGCAAATGGTGTGTACGGGAAACTAGCAGCTACATGCGCAATATATCCTCTCCTCTTTCCTTTACTGCTTCTTATTCTTCTTTACAAGTATCGTAAGCCTCGTCTCGATGATGAAATTTGTTTTGGTCTTAAAGTTTTCTTTGAAAACTATAAAGAGAAATGTTGGTTCTGGGAGATAATTGAGATGTATCGGAAACTGATCCTCATCTCAGGCACTTTTCTCGTTGACTCCAAAAGCCAAAATCAAATTGTCTATGCCGTAATTGCTGCAAGTGTATCAGGAATCGCTTACAGCATGGCCCGACCCATAAAAGGCAAATTCGAGGATCGATTACAAGCCTTTGCGCTTTGGACAACATTCTTAAATGTCTGCCTCGGTGCAATAACCATGTGCCAAAATCCAACAGAAAACGAGTCCATGTTTGTGAATGTCATATTTGTGCTTCTGAACAGCGCCGTGGTGTTAATTGCTGTAGGTAAGTTTTATTTGCCTACGATAAGCAATGACCGATTTTGCTAATGCTGGGATCAGAATGAACGCTGGAACTGGGCAACCTAGTACCAGATCCTTGATGGCCAAGGTGATCATTGATCTCCGTGAGAATGTGTAAATGACCGAAGACATCGCGGAGCGAAAGAAGGCTCGCAAAGATACCCTTTTTAAAACATTAGAGAAGCTCTTCGGGTCTCCTTAAAAGATCTAAACTGCGCGAAACAGGATGGCAAAGAAGCTGTAGCAACTTATTACGGACTTCTGCACATACCCACGAATTGGAAATAAAAATTTTTCCTTACAATTCTGTACCTTTCGGGATGTCTACGGTCATTTTCACATCTCCATACAGATCAAAGTCCCCCTCATGGAAAGAAAAAAAGGTTGGCAAACATATAGCTTGCGACGCTTTCTTGGCTCTGTTTCTCTCGCACGACAACAACAAATATTAAAGCCACGCGAAACAACATGCCCCTTGAGGGACTTGGTACAGGGTTGTCTAATCCTAACATTTATTGGGACCCTGTATTAGCAAAGTCGTGTATTGCTTAACCGCACTGAATTTATACTGTATGGCTTGGACTTACGGCCGCTAAGCAAGCTGAGGAAAAAAGAGAGCCATCACTCTCCCGGATTGTACAATTTGGAAACAGGACCTCACTTTGAGGTTTTCCAAGACCGATCTCTTTCTCCCCTTTTAAGAAGTTATTTAAAAGGTGTGTTAGCCAGATAATCTGCGTTGTATTACATCTAAGTTATCTCATTCCCTTCTTTGATTTTTACATTTGTCATGACAACCTGTGAGCTACAGTTAGTCATATGCCTATAAAAGGTTCCGGAGTCATTCAATAATTATCTCACTGTTTGGTGCATTCGGAAAAAGAAAAAATCTAAACATTATGGGATTTTGTTGAGAAAATTCTGCATGATTTCGTGTCATTTTTTTTTCTTCAACAGTTAAAGGCCTCTTTTACTTAGAGTCTAACTGGAGAAGGTTCTCCTCTTGCCCGGCGCGATGTTTCTGGAAGATGTGCGGCAGATGTCGCGATGGTCACAGGAACAGATGGAGTGATTTGTCCCTAATACAACCACTGACAGAGGAACCATTAGTTTTCGATGAATAAAAAACTTAATTGTTTTGGCTTCATTATGGTAATTTGGTGCAGCAAAGAGAGTACACAGGGATCTCTCATTTTGTTGCTTAGCTGTACCCCCAGCCTAAGTCTGCTGCTTTGCATAGCTACTACGCGGACAAAAAAAAAATTATCTATTTCGCTTCAATTGCATCTGTTGTTCGTCAAATGTTTTCGAAATGTAGATAACAAAGAAAAGTTAGGAAAGTTCAAAGAAATATTTTACAATGCAAAATAGTTCACGAACAGTGTTATGCTTTGCTTCTTTTCTCCGTGTATTTGATTATTTCTTTTTCATTTTTAATTCTATCTCAGAAACGTTGAGCAGGAATTTAAGATGTCACTATATAATTACTGGACCTTCGTTTTGTATACCCCACCCATAAGGCCGGAAAGTTAAATATATTTAAACATCTGAAAGGCTTATTTACTAATCAATAAAATTTTTACCTATAGTACATTGGCCACATTTACTCCAACACTCAATTGACCCATCTTTTCTTGGGAAAATTGGTTTACAACACTACTACGCCCTCGAGGCAAAACTAAAAAGCCTGGTTTTCATTGAAGAAACGGATCGAGAAGATAATTTCTCCCTAGTTGGCGATGATAAAAAAGCATTAATATAGATGCGTCAGTAGTTATCTTACTCGTCCCAATTCCTCTTAAAGTAAATGCTTTGTCTTGAAGAATCGTAACAATGATTGCGGCGGATATTAATATTTAGAATACCATATGATTTACCAATACGATATGAACTTGATCAAAATGTGATCTGGTGAAATTAAGTTAAAGCAAGTAATGTTTGGTAAATTTAAAAGGAAGAAGGAAAATAAAAATTTTGCATGCGCGGAGTTTCAATGTACATATATTGCGTGAAAAATTTTTAACCTAAGAAAACATGGGGGGAAGTAAGTTGGATTCTTTACTTTAAGGATCATCAAGAGAGGATAAATTTTGGGGGAACACATCATTTTCGGAGGGAACGGAGTGGCATTAGTCGTCACCAACAGAGTATGCAGGGGGGGAGAGGGGGGGAGTTAAAAAAAAATCTACTGCCAATGAGGGGGGATCATTTAAAAATGTTTCAGAGCCATATGGGGAGATCAGGTAAATTTTATTGAGACACAGTCAAAACTCATGATTTAACATTGAACGGATCAAAATGTCTCTACACCGAGAATTTTTAACTGCCAATTTGTTCATCAACATAAAAAAATATATACCTTGGTCTTCAGGATTTAAAAACTCTGAATTCCTTACACATGGGGCATGGCGCTCTAGATCTCTTGTGGTCTTTGATGTCGGATTTGAGTTAATAATTTTAAGTCATTCTATAGTCTATCTTTTCATTTATGAGCGTGAAAAAAAATCGGATCGGAACGGGCCAGCGTAAACGATCGAGTCTTTTGAAGGCTTTCATGTCCGTTATGGTTGACCCTATCCATTCAGTGACAGAAAATGTACTCTGTTGAATATCTGTTTGATGTTATGCCATCCGTTAGTTTGCTAAATATCTTTTGAGAGCGGTTTCATTCCGCAAGAATCTCTCTACTAGAGAGTCAGTTTTGTCACTAATAATTTTTCCAGTGGAATTCTTCCGTCGTGTCGTATAACTTCAACCTTTTTCCCTCTCAATAGAGCGTGCAGGTAGTTTCGAACAATAAAATGCCCTGAAAAAACAATAGCCACCAATAATGGAGCACATGCAGCTATGACCAGCTAGGCTTTCTTTGTCGATCAATTTATTTATCAATTGAGCGATGGAACCTCAAAAAATAATAAAAAGGAAAAAGGAATTGGGTTGATATTAAGCTCTCAATTACTCATCTAATTTTTGATTGTTTTTATTTATAAACTACATGTTAAGTCTAAGTTTTTTTTGTATCGAAATCTGGCCAGTGAATTTTATGTTCTCATGTTCAATCTTTTGGCGCTCTCAGTCCAAACATTATAAATGAGTCGAGTCCATCAATCTTTTTATCTTATCTGTTAAATCATATTGACTTTTGGTGCAAGTTAATGGCGGTAAACACGATGAGGAAAGGTTAAAAAAAAAACCTTATACACTGTAACGCCAAAGCGGCCATTACTCTGCAATATGGTCTTCCTCCCCCAAGATTGGCTCCAGGACCTCATAATCGGTGTCTCTTTTGCGTCGACAGCTATGTATCAAATGGAGAAGACCCTTTCCTGAAAGGAAAAGAAACGTCACATATATAGCGGATTAACTTTCCATACGGAAAAGTTACAGAAAAGCAAACTAAATAGTAGTGGACAGTAGTACTTTGTAGCAGTAATTTGAAGTAGTAGTTCTACAAATATTGTATCAGGAAGTGTTCTTGGCTTCCAGCGATGGAAAAACGTGTAATCCTTCAGTGAAGGTCGGAAGAGATAACGGATAACAATAATCAAAATTTCCTCGCATGTTCATACATTTGGCTCACTGCTAACCAAGTTTAACAAACTTTGACCAGGTTTTTGTGATTTAATGTGTCAAACGGACCACTTTAAAAAGACCGATTCAACTATTTCACTTAAGTATAGTGCAAGTAGGTGTTAACAGAGATATGTACTTGTCAGTATAAAGAGCTCGTTTGCGAAAAAAGTAATTAAACAACTCCGACCAAACCCCTAAAGTCTTCTGCAATGCCGTTACAATATATTGATCGAAAAAAAAAGTTCTGATCAGAGGACTTACCAACTGCCACAACCAACACGGCACAGTTGAGAATCAAAAACGTCACGTTTACAAAAAACGAATTTTCATCTCCATGTCCCTCATTCAAGGTGGGTCGTGAATAAACTGCACCAAGACAGATATTAAAGAATATTACCCAAAGCACAAATGTTTGTAGTCGATCTTCAAACTTGTCTTTCATCGGTCGAAAGATGGTGTATACAATTCCTGATGCACTTGCTGCGATCACAGCGAAGCCAATTTGAGAATCACCTTCGGAGTCGAACAGAAGAATGACTGAAATAAAGATCAGCTTCCGGTACATCTCAACTATCTCCCAGAACCAATACTTGTCCTTATAGTTTTCATAGAACACTTTCAAGCCAAAGTTAAACTGTTTGTGTTTTTGTGGGTATTTTCGACATTTCCAAAGGAGCGCCAGCAGCAGAATTGGGAAGGCGATGGGATACAATGCAAACCCAGCAGCGATGTGCCAAAAGTCAGTGTGTCGAGAGGTAGAACAGCGAATGGAATAGTCGGCCTTCAGTAGAGAAATACAATCGCTCTCATCATTCAAGAAACACACCTTGACACACGCTCCTGGCAGGGGCAGAATGTTTATAATCTTCTTACTTGTTATTGGATAAGACAACAAGAGAAATAAAAAGATGTTTCGATAGCAAGACTTCTTCAGCTTTGAGATTTTTTCCCGTTTGGAATCCCCCGTTAAGCACGCCGAAGTACTCTCTAGCATAGAATTCTCAATTCCATACAAGGCATTTTCTGCTGTGGTATCCTCTATTCTTTGTAAGGTGTTTCCCGCTATAAAAGTGGAACTGTTTTCTTCTGTGGAATTCTCTATCCTGTTAAGGAGATGCATTTTAAAGAAGAGGTAAAGCAGTATTGAAGAGACAGCAAAGACGTTTATAGTAACAGCGAGGACAAATTGAATAAATGGGTCCAAGCGGAGCACAGGGTGAATGCAACTCAGAGGTGCGAACTGTAAAATATTTCCTTCAACAAACTTCAAGTATTTCGCCGTAGATAAAAGAACTATTGGCCACTGTACATGCAGCAAAGCTGAGAAAATACCAGCAAGAACTTGGTAGAATCCAATAACGATCTTAATGCAGGACATAACGACATCTGCAACAAAACGATTGTCTCCTGCTCGTCTTGAGTCGCCCATGAAAACAATCACAAACAGCAGGACAAAGAACAAAAGTATCAGACCACAAGAAATGACTGTGACCACTAACTTAGGACATTTTAAACATCTGTTGAATCTAAGATAATGGTACGAGGAACATGCCGCACAGAGGGTACCCTGGTAGCCAGTGTTACACTTTGAGTTTATTCCGCCCTTACATGAGTCTGGATAAGGGCACTTCAGAGGCTTTGGCAACTGTCCTTCAAAAATGGAGAAGGTTTTATTGTATTTAGCTGTGGTAATATGAATGTTGTGGACGAAACTTAAGTAAAATTCCATTTTTTCGGAGCTGTTCCATTTCCAAAAGTAATTTGGTGCTAATATTGCCGTATCATCCTCACAGTTCATTCCATGATATGGACACGATTTGCAGGGACCAAAACGATTCAAGCGGTAGAATTTATGGAGGCATCGACATGCACGGTAACCAGCGGTTTCATTAGTTCTAGTACCTGTTTACAAACACAGAAATGTTATGTAAACACATTGCGACCAAAATTTCCCAACATGAAAGCCCTTTACTCTTCTGAGAGATCTTTCAGGGACCAGTTGTTCAATGGACGGATACGATAACACTATCAAACGGGTAAATCGCTGTCCAGTGGATAAGTGTTCACAAAACGTACTGCGCTATCCACCAAATTGAGATTTATCCAGTCAAGAGCGCTATCCAGCCTTTGAACAACCAGGGCCAGATGGTAACCACCAGTGCTCTCCACAACATTGTAAACCTATGGTTGCATGGGAAGTGATACACATCAGAGACCACACCAAAATTTACCGACAGCACCTGGTCAGCAATTTACGGTTAGCGACGGGTAGTCGTTTTTCCTCACCGCGCTCTGAAAATTAGCAATACAGGTGTCGAAACAAATGGCTTTTCCTAGCTTGGCTCCACGATCAGTAATGACTCTTAATCGCGAGAAAATGATTAATAATTAGTTTGTGTGTAAAATCATAATGAAAAACAAACACATTTTGCAAAGCATAAAATCATGGTAATCGGACAATAAGATGGTGAGTAAAACCACGCAAGAGTTTGTTATTGAACCTGATCCTTACCGTATGGGCATGCGCGACAGTCATTAGGACTTTTTCCAGGATGCTGTTCCTCAGGAACATAGGTACCCGTGCTGCAAATCTTGCATCCATATTGACCCATCTCATCTTGATAAAAGCCTCCTGAAACGAAGGCATTTTCAGTTAATACGTGTTACTTTTATTTTGAGATCAATGAATAGGCAAAAAAGAAAAAAATGTGCGCAAGCCCTGTTCGCAAGCCTTATGCGCTGGTTTGCGGAAGGAATGAAGGAGCGGAGGAACGAAGGAGTGAATTTTGGTTCGGCGCAATTCTAACAAAATCTTAAAGGGACTGATCCTTGATTTTTTTATTAGGAGCATCTGAACGCATGGAACAACGCGTCTAGTTTTTCGTGAAAAACGGTAATGAAAAAAAAAACAATAGCATATTATAATCAAAAGACTTAAGTAATTACCTGCGGGACACTTTAAACAATTGGTGTGTGAGTCAACCGTCGGATAATAGGTACCCACCGAGCAAAAACTGCAGTTATAGCACCTGCGTAAAGGACCGTGCCTGTATTTTCGGCACATAAAACCTACGAGTCCCCTCATTACAAACCCAATTTCATCATTGCAGAGGACTACGTGGAAGGTAGCTGACGGAGCACATTCGCTAAAGAAAGAAACAAAAGACAGATTGACACCGTTATCACCTCTTTCAACAACCAATAAAGCGAAATAGGGTTTATCTTTAGCGCATGAAGAAGACAGTGATAATCGCGTGAATGATTAAAGCGCCAAAGCCTCTGTAAGCCACCTAACTCTTGTTTAGCGACAAGTTTGCATTTCTCAGAAGGCAGACGCTCTAAGTAGAAGTTCTACTATTCCACTAGATTAGCTTTTACTATTTGTATGACACCAACTCACTCGTTACTAACATTTTATGATAATTATTTATTTATTATTTACTTTGTATTAATTTCTAATTTGAATTTGTTGAAAACTGAGCTGGGTGAATAAATTAAGTCAAGTGTAAGTGTATAAAGCTAACTCATTGCTCACCCATTTGTTTCTAAGCTTTTCATGACTACTCACATTAAAGGAAAAGTATACTTCCCTCGTGGAATCTTTCGAAGGTTTTTACATGAAACAGCCCTGCAAGATGAAGCACAATCTTTATCATACGGTTTTTTTTTCAGTGATGGTAATGATATGGCCTGTAGCAACTAGTATTTGAATTTCTGTTAATTTTCAAGTAACTGCAAAATTATTTTATCACATAAACTGCGGTGTTATACAGGGATTTCCGGCCTTAAGAAAAGCCGTAACAACACACGTGAAAAAATATCGTATTTTTTCACGTGTGTTGAATCAGCTAATCAGCTACTGACACGTCACTCGCCTTTAGCGCCACTCAATCAGGTTGATGAATGAACGGCAAAGCCTTCACCCATTTTTCCATCTTAAGAGTTAGCGCCAACGTACTCTACGATTGTTATTCGGAGATTGTCGATTCATTTATTTTCATTCATTAATGAAGTCGGCTTTTCTTCTCAGTAAAGGACTATTGTGTTTATACGATAAACAAAGTAATACATGGTTGCTTGTTGACATGTAATTTCTCTTCTCGTGTTCAACTCGATGAGAGATTCCATATCTACGTGCGCCCAGGTACTATTCTCTATTTATATTATTTCCTCTTTCAATTGAACTACTGTTGTATGTTATGCTGTATGTTATGTCTCTATTCAATTAAGTTCGCGTTTTTGCGTGAGGTTGTGTAAGAATTACGTAACGCCAGTAGCGTTGTATTTCTCGTCAGTATAAAGTTAGATAATTTTCATCGCTAGTTGATTTCAACTAAGTCAGTCGTTTGGTTACTTTTTGCTAGCGCCGTGTTACTTTTGTTTAAGAGTTTTACTATCGGACCTGGTTACGCCACAAATTGTAAGTTCGTTTCTATTTCAAGTAGCTTTGTCTATATTCTTGCTGTTGTTATATTTGTAATGAGATATTTGTATTAATTATTTATTTTTAGTCAAATCACATTCACATATTACACATCTACACATCTTTACTTTTAAATATTTGTCGATCCGGGAGTTAGATTAAACGTGCATTCAAGTTGTGGCGTAAAACATGTAGTATTTAGCTACAAGGTCATGCTTTCAAACCGAGAGAACCAGAGTTACAAAGGAAAGCAGGTTTTTCAGTCCTTGGCAGACTCAGTGGCCGGGTTATCGTGTTAAGTTATTGGGCAAAACATTTTACTCTCCCCATGCCTCTCTCCACCCAGGAGTGTAAATGAGTGACAGCCAATAGTCAGGGAAGCCTGATGAAATGCCGGGGATGTCATTGAGAAAGACTAGCATCTGGTCCCATCCAAGGGGGAGTGCCAATACTTCTAGTTGCTACATGCTAAGGAAACCGGGTTAAGCTTCGGCCAGGTGGATTACATGGCTCGAGTTCAGTCTCCAGACATGTGCTTTAAAACTGGAATGATACACATAAAACATGATCCAATTTAAGCGATGAGGTAACACTTGTACAATAAGCATCCGTGAATGCAAACAATTATCTTCAAATTGTTGATAATGCGCTCAAATCGTTGTGGCCAAAAACAACAAAAACAAAACAATCCATATAATCGTACGTCCTGCACATTTTAAAAACATTAAGCTACGCCGCTTAGTTTTTAAAATGTTCGATTCTGCTACTCTTTTGATTGGATGATACTTACAATGTAGCATTTGTATTAATTCCCATGAACATCTGTCTTGGAAGAAATTTTAGGGGATTGTCAAATAGTGTCCTATAAACGAATAAAAAAAGGCACATCTGACTTAAAAATCAATATTAAAAGTATTTTTAATCATTTGTTTATATCGTGTTCATAGTAAATACAGAGCACTTTGGTTATTGAATGAATAGTATTTTTTTGATAAAAGATCTGAGACACTACAAGGCCCATAAGTTATTGGTCAAACCTTATCTTTTGTTGGTCTTTATTGCACCGGTAAACCGATAGAAAATTGAAACATTGAAAAGTTATTTTGTAAAAGCGAAAGACTGCCCTCTCTATCAGTTTACCGTGTCGGAGGCGAGTAATCCACAAACTTTTCAAGTGTTCTTCCAACATCCTGTGCGGATCATTATTCCGGTAAAACCTGTAGAAAGTGCGGTCTATCACTTCATTTAATGATTGAGAAACACGAACTTCTTTGTTTTGTGAGAGATTTAATATGTGATCTTGTCTTGATCTCAAACCAACCAAAAGCTATGAAGAAAAACATCCTTTTAGATGTCGATTATGCATATTCTTGAATTAAAAGAGATTTTTGCTTATAACTTACATCGATTTAAGGTCACTGAGGCCTCGAAAACCGTTGCTATCAACATCTTTGATTCTGTTTCCGTGAAGGAACCTGTTTAAAGTGACAGTAAGATTGTTGGAGAAGGAGCACAACAGGTTAAGTTCTACTCAAGCCATATCGACTCAGGTTATGCAATTTTCTTAATTATGGGGAGCCTCTGATTTTCAATTAAGAAAGAAGCTATAAAGTTTATGAGTTAATCATTTTTCATACGCTCAACGTTCGAGTGTTTCCCCGTATCATCCCGTTTTGTATGAAAATTAAAAAGGAGAACTCCAAAGTACTTACAAAATTTGTAACGGAGTGTCAGCAAAAGTGTTTTCAGGAATGAAAGCCAGACTGTTGTTTACGAGCGACCTAATGTTAAAAGGAGTAAAAGATTGTGGCACGATGATTATTAATAGTATATACATTATATACATATAGAGACTATATACATTATAAAGCAGAATGAATTGCTGGTAATCTCTTGCATGCGACGCCGATCCCTCACAGGTAATCACTCAGCATTTCCTTGGCTTCAATTGACAGTTTGAATTGGCGCCCGTTTGCAAGGAAAACTATGGACAGCAGATTGATCTTAATTGTATAAGTCATGATGCGTGACTTGATTAAACAGCTCAAACAAACTCCATTAATTAGCTTATTATATAAATCTTCTTTATCATCGAGGAAAACAGGTTTAAAATGGCGAAGTACAAGAGGTTAGGTAAAAATGAGGGCCTTGAATTTCAAGTTCTTCCAGTGATGATTCTTTGTCGACGTGTGTGAGTGCTGTAATTGGCTATGGCGAGCCTTTGTGAAAAGAACAGGATATACATACAACATGCGCAGATTTTTGAGCCCAGCGAATGAGCGGCGGCTGATTTCTGAGATGTAATTGTAACTTAACGCCCTTCAGAGAAAAAGAAAACATAAAATGAATACATTAATTCGAGTTTATCGTTATTCGGTTTTATGTATCGTAAAGTGATCAGAATATCAGAATACTACGTTCAAGTTAGTTTAGTTTTTCTTTTCTTTCTTTTTCTTTTCAATCAAACACAGTAGAGCATAACATCAAAGAGAGAAGATGCAGAATGTGATCCGACATCACAAAATGGCATCTTGTTACTCACAACCGAACTAACTGCTTGCACCCAGAAAACGCATCATGTGGTATGAACTGGAGATTATTGAAGGACAAATCCCTGTGAAGAGAAACAGACAGACAGGCTGTGTAAAAGACTAATCATTATTTTCGCCGGGGGGAAAGGGTTTTTGAGGAGATCACATGGTTTTCAGAGGAGAGGGGGATTCGTACGTCATCAACAGAGTATAAGGGGGGACCGTATGATATTGAATACTAATTAATTACTAATCAGAGAGGGGATCATAAGAATGTTACAGAGTCTTACGGAGGATCAGTTACACAGAATCCTTCCTCTCCTCTCCCTCCTCCCCCCAGCTCGATAAATAATGACTGGCTTCTAAGCGATTTAATGTGGGGAAATAGATATAAGGGAAGATTCAGAATAATCTTTCATGAGGATATCTTTACTTTTCTACTTGCATTGGGTAATTCGGACAGACTTACAAAGTGTATGCGACGGGTAACTTCTGAAAGATGTCGGTTGGTAGCTCTTTGATGTCATTATTTCCTAATAACCTGCACATAAGAACGTCAGGAAGTGAAGTTAATCTTCGTTGATTAAATTGTGTTTCTATTCTCGCACTGATATTTCTTAATTGCGGTGACTGTTGTAAACATCTTGATAAATAAGGATCACAGTAGATCGAAGAAAATGCTGCAATCTGATTGGCTGCGCTAACCAATCTCCACTTCGCGATGGATAGTGAGAATGGTGGGTAGCCTAAGAGGAGGATACAAAATATGAGTCTTTAAAAGTTTAAACGATCAAAAGGTTTTTATGTCTATAAAAAATTACAATTATATCATTCTCTCTCGATTTCTATGGTTTCGTTATCATAAACTAACACGCCATAGAAAGCTCTCTAACTAATAGTTAGAGAGGCTTTGACGACAAATTACAAAGCGCTTTCTATTGCATCCTTTTCACCTGAACAGAATTTATACATATTGATTTTCTATTCTTATGAAGACTCGTTTTGCAAAGCAACAATAAATACAATCGATGCGCTGCGGAGAATAACAAGATATACAGAAAAAATATTTGCCTACAAGTCTCTCACGACTTTTGAGGTAGCGCTGTTGAGTCGTGATATGTCCTTGATTTTGTTACGTTGCATGTCTCTACAAAATATAAAGAAGGATGAATATTAGATTGAAGCAAATTAAAAGGCTCTCTTTTTCCTACAATGAATTCTCCGAACCACCCCTTGAATATAAACGTCCAAGGAATGATCATTGAAGCGGAAGTTGACATCACAAAAAAAACACAGGCGCGCCACTGCGCAGGGTACTGGAGTTTTCATTAGGAAAATATCATTGGACTGAAAACAAAATAAAAGCGAGTGATCACGTGCTGAACATTGCCCTGAGTTTGCCTTGGGATGATTCCAGTTTTCATTGACCCTTCCTGTCGGAAAAGAACTTTCAGTCCCTTTACCAGAATGAAATTTATGTGCTTCTGGAATGTCTACACATACAAGAGGGGGTGGCACTTCACCAGTTAGTCTTGTTGTCGCATCAGCTTATAATAACTCATCGACCTTTGGGAAATAACTTAATCCCAAGGGTTACAAATTTAGTCTTACGTTGGAGGTAGCGGGGCAGAGCGGTTACGGCGCCGGACTTGTAGTCCGCTGGGCTCAATTCCTCCAACTATCTAGTTACTGTATTTGTTTTTGCTCGCCCTAAGTAAATATCCTTTGCTGCGCCTTTTATAAAGAGGCCAAATATAACCAACATATTTAATCCCTGCCAATTGGGTGATTTTGTTTCGCAATCTGTGTTCAATTGTAATATGTCCATATCGGCTCTAAGGAGCCGCATAATCTGGTACCCTGATCCTACCGTGTAACTGAAATGTAAGATCTTACAACCGCTTGGCCGTGATAGGCTTGGGTACGAGACTGGGAGCCGCATTGAAAGAATAGCTGATTAGGTAACTATTAAGATAAGTAAGGTGAAATGGTATGTGGTAATCAGTGAAAAGGACTAATTCACAGCGTCAATCACTTACAACTTAACCAAATTAGTGAGGCCAGTTAAATCTGGCACAGATGTTAACTTGTTGGTTTTCAGAAGTCTGGAAAAGAAACAAAAAAATTGACTTCAAACAAACCATTACGGCTAGAGCTACAGCCACCATTACTGCAACTGCTAACACCATTATTACGATTAGCCATGGAGAATAATACATGGGCGCGCGTAGATATGGAATTTCGCTTCGAGTTGAACGCGAATATATAATAAATGTTTAACACGTTTATCATATGAACATAATAGCCCTTTACCGACGAGAAAAGTCGACTTTGATTGAATGTAAATAAAAGGATCGACAATCCCCGAATAAAGTGCGATGGAGCACTCACTATGGAAACATGCGTTAGATCACTACAAAAACAAACAAGGGGCCTAATTTCCAATATACAAAATTCTCAGTTATTGACTTAGTCCTTACCGACAAAGAAATCTTTCAGGTACACGGCCAAAATCGGCATATGGCAAATCTTCCAGCTGTCGATTTTCGTTCTCAGCCACGAGAAATGCCAGTACCAAAGCCACTAAATACGTAACTTTCGGTCTTTCTTTTCATTTTTTGGTTTTCTCCCTCTTCTAGGAAAGTTTGAACGCCTCTGTGTGTAAGCGATAAGGATTTTTCAGTGTTTTAGCAGCCATAATCCGAAAAAAATTCCGACAAACCAACTTGGATTGAGAATGGTGAAGGCTTTGCCGTTCATTCATCAACCTGACCGAGTGGCGCGAAAGGCGAGTTACGTATCAGCAGCTGATTGGCGATACCAAACACACGTGAAAAAACATACTGATTTACCTGATCCCCCCATAAGGCTCTGTAGTACTCTAATGACCCCCCCCCCCTCACTATTTAGCTAGAAGGATCCCTCTCTGTTCTCCCTGAAAAGAGGGTCTCAACGGAGTCAACAGTTGGTCGTAAAACATTTGTTAATCACGAGTATGATTACAGACAGAATTGGACGACACCAAGTCCTGTTACCAATTAATCAAAACTAGGACAAAATTTGAGAAAGAGAGGACATGGGTGATACGTTTTCATAAAAAAAAAAGTTGCAGTGAATTAACTCGGCAAAATGCGAGACAACAACGCGCGCACATGACGCGTTCTGTCCACTTACACAGGCATGGCTTGTTAACTGTCCTATTACACTGTCCAAATACAAGCATAACGCGCACGCTGTCCTATTCGTGCTCAAATTGCACCGGTGATAACCAATCACGTTCGAGAATTTTGTAATAGTTTTGATAAATAATGGTAATAGGACCGAGTGGAGTCCAATTAGGTCTGTAATTATACGAGTGATTTACAAAATCGGACGATCGCGAAGCGGAAGTCCAATTTGTCAATCACTCGTATGATTACAGAACGAATTGAACGACAAGAAGTCCTGTTATCAATTAATCATAACCATTTAAATTTCTGAAAAAGCAAATACACCTTAAACAAATATCTCCAGTGGAGACAATGTTTTTAGTTAAAAATTCCTCCATAATGGAAACTCCCCAGTTTTTCTTTGGATAAGTGATTGTTGCTTTCGTTATTTTGATCATTTCTGTGATTGGTGGATTAGCTCAGTGGACTTAGTATGATTGGCTGCTTCAACTGTCCGATTACAGCCAACTGTCCGATTACACTGTTCGATTACAACTGTGCAGAATGATTAGTGAAAAATGAAGCTGCGAATACACCAATAACATTTGAGGAATTTGTAACGATTGTGATTAACAATTTAACTGCAGAATCTAAATGGAGGCGGGAAAATACGATACAATGTTTACAAGGACAAAGAGTACTTACAAAGAAGAGAGGCTCTTGAAACGACTAAATGTTCCATCAAAAATCGTTGAAAGAGAATTGTTATGCAGATCCCTGTGAGAAATTAAAATAAGACATTGAACCAGGAAAGTTACAGTTTCACGTGGAAGGAAACTAAAACCTTTCCAAAAAAGGGTTCTTAATTAGAGAAAATGCTTTAGATAAATAAGACATGCCGCCATTTTAGGTTTTATTGCCCCGTTAAAAGCCAAGCGAACTCAAACTTCGCTTCAAAAATGTTTCATCTTTTAGAGAAAATCTACGTTCGGTTTCTCGGATGATTTTAAGGCGGATTGCAGTCATTTTTTTAGAAGCTTCATCCCGCTCCTCTAAACATGCACATCTCAGCTGCAGGAAGGGCTCAATTCGGACGGCTAGACCATTTCGCAATTTTCTTTACTTACAAAAACTTGAGTTTATCAGAAAGTCCTTTGAAGGTTTCTGGCTCCATAAGAGACAACATGTTGGAAGCAAGGTCCCTGAAAGTTTAAGGTAGAATAATGACAACCTTTAAATTTTTCTCACAACTCATTAAACCCCATTCAATGGCTAAGGAGGGAAGCCCTTTGTATATTATAAAATGGGTTGGAAAAAAATTAACTGTTGGATACTTACAGGTCAGCTAATTGCTCCATCGATTTAAAGGTTCCGCTCTCGATGTGCTTTAGTCCACATTTTCTCAAACATCTAGTGAGGTAATAAGTTCTTAAATGTGGTTAAAAAATAAAAATAGGAGTATATTACCGTTACATTCAAAGCACCCGTTTTTCAGGTCAAAGCATTGTTGATGATAACATGACCTTTTGATTGATTCCAACAGAAAAATGAAGATACAAGGTTAGCGAGAGATTATGAACTCTTGTGGTTAGTTACTTACAGAAAGATTATACTTTCACAGCCTTCAAAAGTGTCCACTGTCAAGTTAGGTCCGATTGGATTTCCAGTTATATCTCTGTGGCAATGGATACCAAAAATATATCAGCTTAATTCATGGCAAAGCATTGTGTTGCAGCCTTACATTTTTTGCTCAGAAACTGGACTCATATCTTGGGATACACATCTTATAGGTTAAATGAGGTATAAAGCAATGATGTGATACTTCAGCTAAAGAGCTCTCATTAGAGTAAAAATGTTATACCCTATCGATGAAATTGCTATGGTCGGAAACGTGAAATATTGAACATGTAATTAGGCATACTTACAAATTTTTGATTCTCTTAGAATGTTTCAAAATAAGTTTCAGGTCAATCAAAGATAGTCTATTAAAGCGTACTAAGCTGAAATTAAAAAAATATCCCGCAGTCGATATATTGAATTAATCTAGGAACGGCAGAATAGTGGCTTTACATTGATTTTGTTATGTTTAAAAACAAGACAACTAGTATTAGTTTTCGCATGATATCAAGAATTGTCAAACTTCGTGCCCGTGTTATTTATCTACCTCAGCCTTCGGCTTTAGCAGATAACCCAGACTTCGGTTTTGATAAGTAATGGTAATGGGACTGAGTGGAGTCCAATTCAATCTGAAATCATACAGATGATAACAAAATCGGACGCGCAGCGGACGTCCGATCTATTTATCACGAGTATGATTAGAGACAGAGTTGGACGACATGAAGTCTTATCACCAATTAATCATTACAATTTCTGAGAAAAGAAGAATATCCAATTAAGTTATGAAAGAAAGGGAAAAATTTGCATTAAAGGACTGACAAAGGAGGTGTAAATTGTTTAATTGTTTAATTGGTTGATTTAAGCAACTACTTTGAATGCGATTGGTTGATTTAATCTACAAATCTGAAGGTGGTTGGCTTCTTGAACTGTCTGATAACAAATTGTTCGATAACAACTTGGCAAGTGAATTAGTGGAATATAGTAGTTTTTCAAACTATCACAATCAATTATCCATCGTATCATTTTCAACCTCATCTGATAATTGCTTGGTAGTAGTCAAAACAGCCTGAGAAACTCAAAAGGCTAATACTTACACTATTGCCGAGTTTTTTGGAAGATAAAATCCACCTTGGATAAAGTTGTTGTTGATATTTCTGTGAGGGTAAAATAAAATATTTTCACCGCTCTAACGCGTGTTGCACAAAATGTTATTTTATTGAATTGTAAACTAAATATGCTAAACTGAACCTTGAGTTAGTTAGATATACCTTAAGCCCATTTGGAAAGAGTGTATGTACTGAGCTCAAACCCAAATTAAAGTAATCATGACTACAACCAATCAAAACAAAGATACACACCACATGGAAGCCATTCAAAACTCAAAGTACAGACATTTTACGACATCAAGCGAGGGAAAACGCGAGTGATTTGAAACGACTGGTTTTTAATTGCATTTTAACTGCATCTAGAGAGAGGTGTAAGGTAGAAAGGCAAAAATAGCGCTATTCTGAATTACTTTAGATATGGAAATTCAAGCTGAAAAAGTACACGCAGCTCCTTTGCATTTGCTTCCTTGATTTCTCCTCTCATTAAAGTATTTTTCTCAAAAAAGAAATTCTCTACTTGCATTGTCTCAAGCAGCGTCAAATTTCGAAAGGTGTTCTTTGGAACTGACCTCAAATCGTTCCACGAAAGATCTCTGTTATGGCAAAAAAATTGTAGACATATGAGCAATCAATGGGAAAAAAATATTTATATAAAAGAAGTGTACATATCAGCAAGCGGGAATTTTTTAGTTGATTCTCAATTGGAAGTTGACAATCAAATAAATATTTCATTTGTCCGCCGAAGCAGCTTGTTCAATGTTCAGTCGCTTAGTAAAAAAAACCAAAACCAAAACGTAAAACGTGAAACCAAACCAAACTTTCCCTAGGGGAAAAACAAAAAGAAAGAAAATTTTAAGTTCAGGATCCGCTAATTCTCAGAGGCGAAACAAAGTTCAGATGAAGTATTTGGAAGTTTGAAGATCGTCTAACACGATTAACGACTGGGTTCAGGAAAGTCCAGTAAAACTTTACTCTTGAAAAAATCTCTCATCCAACTATTAATAATCTGAACATTTATGATAATTTTCCGGGTTCGTCTTAGAGATGTAGTGTTTCGTTTTCCCCACTTCAATCACTAGGGATAGTTCACACGTGGGATTCATTTCTATCATACATATTCAGAAAATAGAGAATCCCAGCTAGACCACGTACAGTAAAAACCGAATTAATACAACGTTCCTCTTTTCATACCAAATACATTTTTGAGATAAAGGGCAGAGAGCATCATGAACAGAAATTTTCAACCTACACATTCTTAAGCAACGTCAGGTTTGTGAACGCATCCTCTTTGATAGACGTCAGATGATTACCTGAAAGATTCCTAAAAAAACAACATATACATACGTGATTTTACCTAATCATTTTTACCACTTTTGTACCGGCAACGGCTAGACGCATCATCTTTTCGAAGAAGAAACTCTGGTTATATTGCAACAATTTGCACTAAATTTCTTTAAGCGTTCTGGCTTATTTTTCCGCTGAGTGAGACAGTATGGTCATCAGTCTCGATTTACCGATATCGGAGCTTATTTTAGAGATAAAGGGTATCCCAGACCAGAGTTTTTTGTGGCTTCGGTCAGTTAGGATGGTCCATACATTTATAACTATCAGTAGAAAAATATCGTCAGTAGAAATTGGAGAATGCTATCCACTGTCTCTTTATAATGGTTGAGTTACTGTGGACAAAATAAAATGATTGAATTCAGTAGACTTTGACCTGTTCTTAAAAAGCCTTTGAGTTTCTAAAGACCTATTTTTTATTTTTGCCGCATTAACCGTTCACCTTGGGAAGATAACTTATCATGGAATTTTTTCAGGCTGTTATTTGATATGCACGAGTCGTCAGAGTCAGGTTTTACGACAATATGTTGACAATTGTAGCAAATGTGTTACCATAAAACATTAAAATTGTGGCGATCTTTCCTCATCCAATTAATGGAAGAGTGATTTTAATATAAGGATAACTCTTCTGGGGGACTAAGTTCTTATTCTACTCACAATATCACTGTATTCGATGGCAAATCATCAGGCACCTGTGTAATTCCAGAGCACTTCACGATAGTTCGACTATCGCCAAAAGGTGTACAAGTACAAGTCCCTGGATGAACGTCTTCTAAACAACACAATCCTAAAGCTGCGGATGACAGCACAATTAAAAACTGTATCACAGGCAGACATGCCGAAGGTCGGAGCTCAGAAACTTTACCCATCTATGAAAAGAAAGTAAATACATGCATTAAGGTTTCGTAAGCCCGCACATGCCTGAGTGAGAGTGATGCTAGCGCTAGCGCAACCAAGAAGGATATGCCTTGGATTTATATAAAAAGGAAAAAACCAAAGTTGAAAAAGCAGCGCGGGAGCAAGGTCATTGTCTGGAAAGTTGATTTTTTGTTTAGAGAGCGATTTTTCATATTTATTCTTTGCTTGACTATGGGCGTCTGTCTCCCTCAGAAATGTCGTAAAAACATCGCTTTCAACTGTAAATCGTGCATTTATGAATTTCCAGATGAAATTTAAATTTTCCATTTTATATAAAAGCTTCTCTTCACTTCTAAATTTGACTCGTAACTCAATTATGCTTCAGCTTTAAAGAAATTTTAAAACAAAATGAATCAGTCACAAAATCATTACGTATCCAACACCACCGTAGGCTGAATAATTTTAAGTCAAAACCCGCTGAATGGATATCAGGATTTCTTTGCAATATGCTTGAACAAACCTCAGTGTGGCTTTTATCGAGCTTCCGTGACGACCAACCTCTGCGAATTTCTTTTTCCTTCTACACCCTGATATTCAGTTTAAATTGTAAACTACTTGTTCCTTGATCCCATCCTTTTATGATGATTTTTAATGACCCCATCAGACATAGGTTCGATCTAGAAACAGATGGCACTGACAGAAACTGATACTTTATATCAATTGCTAGTGCTAATGAAACATCATCCAATGTCAGCAGCTATAATCAAGAATAGGCCTGACAATTTTTTTTCCTTGATAGTTCTTTTTTAAATGTTTGGATGGAAGCATTCCTTGTCCAAAATCCTGTTCTATTAGACTTTTTCGTTGTTCAGTTTTCAGTCGCCATTGACCTAACTATACAGATACATCCTTCACTTGCGAGAAATCCTGAACTTGGGCAATATTATCTTATGAATTTCATCGCTAATTACGAGAGGTTGTTAATTACTTTCAGAACTTTAAGAACAATGAATGCAGTTTGCCTTTCATAACTAGCATCAGTTCACTAATTGTAGTTTTCAGAACGAAGTTAAACACTTGTGTCCAATGCAAAACATAACGGAATTAAGTTGATCCGAAACAAATATGTATTAAAAAGCGAAACCAGGAGTTCAAACAAATTTCGAACAAAGTTTAATTGACCTGTATTTTGATGCAGGTAATTTAGTGTTAACAACTGGGTTGAAAACGTAAATTAGCCACCGTAGAGGGTAAAAAAGCTGACGTTTCGAGCGTTAGCCCTTCGTCAGAGCTTTTTTACCCTTTGTACGGTGGCTAATTTACGTTTTCAACCCAGTTGTTAACACTAAATTACCTGCTATACTCTCCCACCGACGCAGCACCACAGTTTCTTTAGAAACTTGCCCCTTTATTCATCTGTATTTTGATGGTTTGTCATTTATATTGCAGCCGCTAAGATAGATCAGGCTTGTCACGAAAAACTCTGTTATCGACAAGAAATCAACTATTGGCGTGAAATCTTAAAAAATCAAAGGACTTTCGTTTCGATTCACAACTTTCGCGAAACTTCTGAACTGATGGGGGATGCTACTAAAATTAGATTTCTTTAAATCGTTTAATGAACCAATTAAAAAAATATATATTTGTAAAAGATTGTCTTGAAAGTGGTATAATTTTACAGGTAACTTCAGTTTGTACCCTGAAATGACACCGACGCTTGAGAATTTAAGAAAGGTATTCAAACTCATAACCTGGCTCATTTCCATGATCACTCGAAAGTCAAACTGCTAGCTATCAATCTATCAAATAATTCAAAAGATCGTTTACATGTATCGAAACCTCCTAATCAAAAGAAGCAAGAAATATATTAGAACTTGTTGAAAAGAAGTCCTCCTCATCAGATTTGCGGAACTGTCCAAGGTAAGCTATTAACAGAATCTTAAATGTCGGAAATTGACAAGCAATAATTTACCTTCACTGAGTTATGTAAGTCAGCCAAGAAAACATGATGGACTCTCAGACTTGGTTTGATGCTACTCTGGTTTAAAGATTTAATGAATGTAACCGAAGAAGTTACAATTCATAGACCCAACGTTTCGACACTCCTCGCTAGTGCCTTCATCAGGGTGATCTAAACGCTGCAACAAGAGGTCCTTTTATACGATCACTAATTAGCTACCTTTTTTTTCTAACGAGCTGTAAATAGGCGTCAGCAAGTAAGCCGCCATCATCACGATTTAAGGGAGCGTATGCGGAGTTAATATGCCAAGCTTCCAAACAAACGGCGCTGGTGGTAACGCTGATTAGTGGTGACAATTTTAGACTTATCCCACCCATTTGTATGGTTAGTTAGGCATGTGTGCTCCGATAAAGCTGAATTTTCTTTTTTGCAAAAGAAAACCGCTTTTTGGTGCTCTTTCAAACGTGTACCAAACTGACGTTTGGTTCTGTGTTCCCGCATGTTCTTACGAGTTAGCAAAAGAGAAAATGCTTGGAATTTAATAGAACGCTTTATTAAGAGAACAACACGCTTAGGAATGGGAACTCAGAGTTTATTACTGCATACTAAATCTGTGCCCCGGTACTCACAGGCGTTGGTCATGTTAAAATCTAGGCAATGACCTCGTACGATTTTCATTCATAATTTACTTGAAAATTTCATGTGTATTTGAAATATTCCATTCAAAAAGCAGTTGAAAAGGGCAGTGATGCCTGTCACAAAATGGTTCTTCGTATTTTCGACCTATTCTTTAAGACTGCACGTAAAAACCTTGCTCTTTAGCCTGAGCTTCAGAGCATCGATGGCGCTTTGTGACCGAAGACGAACAAACCCAAGCTTAGAACACATAGCTCCCACAAGGCGAATAAGTAATCAATCGCTCAAGGCAAATAAATATACGCTTAAAAAAAAGACAATCAACTGACCTAAGGGGCCATTATATTCCAAAAGTTATAGAGCAAAGTGTTAGTTTCGCATCAGCTCTTTCCAGTGACGCTATCGTTTATTTGTCACGGCTGACACCGATAGAGGAGTAGTCGAGGGTTCCCCTTCTGCACAAGAGAATCATTTTCATACCAAGAAATATCATTTTCTTCACTTATCCGGCTGTATATGAAAGGCCGTGACCACGGTAACAGTACACCTAAAGGAAAAACGGCAGAAACCTACCCCTTCAATCCTAGAGGCAGTCTGCAACTGGTTTATATTTCACTTATTATTGTATATTTCAGGTCTATGATCTGTGGATATCTTTTCGACCGATGGCTTCCAAAATTCAATACCAGGCTATTATAATCGTCTGCTTCTACTGTGTTGTGCTATCTACTTGCTTAAAATTCAACTATGTGAGTTACTGTGGTAAGATCAAAATTATTTTACTCGTTTGTGCCCAAAGAAAAGCGCAAATGTGACCTTTGCTATATCGTTTCGCGCACAGAATAGTGAAATTGAATGTTATATTTTGGAAGGTGTTTAGCCATTTAAAAATTGGTGGGGCAGCACAAGAAAACTTGGTTTTATCAAATGAGTTGATAATGTGAATTGGACACCACAGAGTCGGATGGTAAAGCTGACATCTCGAGCTTTGAAATCACAAAAAGTTTATTTCTAACTCCTTGGCTATTCCATTCCGTTACAGGTCCGCCAGATAAAACGTTCGCGTTTAAAATTACCCCATGGCCAGTGATAAAACCTGGTGGTGTTCTCAATCTAAGTTTCAAGCTCACTCCTTGTAAGTTTTAAACTTTATTCTCAGCCCAGCTGTTTCAAAAAGTGGTATCTGTACAATTTCCTAATTATCTAGCTGTACTTCAGTAAGGTATTTCCCACATACCTCGAGCCTGAAGAAGTCCTCCAGTATTTCCGCAGTGTTAATTCACGAGTATCTGTTAGGAAAAACCTTCAGGTTTTCGTAAATTACCTAATTACCTGAAATATTCTAAGCTTACGTATGCGTATGTATTTTATTTTTCTAAAGCTGTAGACGTTTTTTATTCAACACTCCGTGCTCGCATTACCTCGAAGAAAGACCACCAAGTGTTGGTTGATCGTGTGATGAATTTAGGATGCAAGCGCACCAAACTACTTTGCAACCTGGCGGCAGGAGGTTTGTGTGTAAAATCGAAATTCCTTAGAATGGTTTTTTTCTTCTAAAAGTTGCCAAGATTGTCTCCTTTTTGCTGAAGATAAATAATTGGAATTCTGCCACCTTAGATATTTCAGTTCTAGATTCGTTTCATCTTTAGACTGTTTACGATGTGAAATGACGCTTTGCAATGATGTTCTAAGAGAATCACTAGTTAAAAACTCGTACAAATATACAAGATACACCCCTAGTGAACACAGTGGCCAAAACTAGGGCATGCTCGAGGGATCAAATCTGGCCGGCTGGGCACCGAATTTCCCGCGCAAAAATTCTAAGGAAAACATAAAAAAAGAAAACCACTGTCTCACAAAATAAGCAGAAGGAAATTGAAATGTTCGCAGGAATCTGTAAAAGGAAGCAAAGAAAGGGGAAGGAAAAACTCGAGACTTCGAACACTAAGCTTATTCAAGTACGGGCATCCTCAGTGTCGATTTAACACACTGTTTTGAGCTTTACCAAAACCTTGCACGCGTCTAAAACACCATAACTTAATGGCTTGTGTGCTTGTTTATAACTTCTGTGAGACAGCTTGGCTCTGACAGCCTGAAAAGACGCCACCTAGTCATAACAACGCTCGCTTGACATAGGGCAGACGCTTGAACGCTGTGTTTGCCCACTACCACTAAAAGCCTTCCAAAGGTGTTGAGTGTATTTGGCAGCTTTACAACCTGACCCTCCATCTTCGTCAAGTCTCCGTGCGGGCCAAAGTTTGATACACACCCACTAATCTAATCTCGGTTTCTTATGCAATCCTATGAGTAATTTAACGACTTACTTAAGACGGCAACGTTAGGTGAGCAAGGAGGGGTTTTGAAGTCAGCTAAAAATTGAGGAGCTTTATATGTTTTCCCAGAAACCTTAACCAAGTCAGTCAATGGAATACGCGTGGGGAATTTTCCACCTGGCCTAAAGGTATTTCAAAATACAATCACTATCAGTCAGTTCACCAGCTCACCAATTTAATTGCATCCGAACGCAGGGTTATCTATAGGTCATTGGCTTCTCTGATCAGAGGCTCATACTTTTTCCCTCTCGTGTAGCTGAAATTAAAGAGACAAGTACCAGCAGCGAGGATTTTCATTTTCAATTTTCTTCCTTCACTGGTTTGTTCCTCATTTTTTCTATTCCTTTGCAGTCCATGTATTTTCCCCCATCCCTCCCTCTCTCTCTCTCTCTCTCTCCATCTCACTGTGCTCATTCATTCATTCTTTCAGTCGTCAATTTACCCTTTCAGTTTTATTTCTTTCATTTTCCTCCTCGATCTTTCTTTCATTTTTGTCTCCTATACTCTCTCATCAGTTTTCAATACACCATCAACCCTCTTAAATCCTTACGAGATCTTAACAGACGACCACGTCCTTGATTTGGTCCTTGTGTTACTCTGATTCACGGGGCTCTGTTCAAGGTTGAGGAAATTGGACATACGATTTTTTCTTACATGAGGCAGTGTAATTTAAATTTTTTCTTTTTGCTTTAACTGAATCAACGAGAAACATTCTTAAGTGCTAAGGCTTCTCCAAGCATTAATGTTTTTTTCGTGTGTGTCTAATTTTTGTTTCAAACCAGGGAACGGTGACAGGGACAGTTGCGCTGTACAATCAAAACCAAGTAATGTGGTTTTGCATTAAATTTGAAGCAGTCCTATAGGTTGAGTGTGTACAAGAAAACTGGTCTTACAGATTTGTAAAATGTTTAATCCTGGGTTAATTTTTGTTTTGCTTATTATAACTTTTAAGTAATTTGTTTTCTTTAAACTACGTAGCTTTGATCAATGCCCATGAACGCCTTCTGATTTGTGAAATAAGAATTTGTAATATTTGTAAAGCGCCGATGAGGATATATCTTTCAAACAGCGTTAAATAAAGAAAAAAGGATTGGATCGTTATTAATATAGTGTTCGTGTTTAAATTGTACAGGAATGTTAAATGATTCTTGATAAAGTGTTCATAGAAATGTAAATGGAACGACCATTGTGACTCTTTTACTATCGATGTTTACAGTTTTTCCCTTTCCACAGTATACAACCGTCCGGCCTCCCCCACGTTTTAATAGCAAACACGTTACTTGCAAAAACTGATGATTGCGTTCGTAATCAAATCACAGTCAAAGCTCACTTTAAAAGCATTATCACGCGCCTGGCCTGGCTTAGACCAGAAATCCAGATTCCTAAAGCTAATACTTAGAGTAGTAACATCATGATCCTCTATATTAAAGGTAACGAAGACAGTTTGTTCAAGTTTTGATTTCATGTTTGCTCTCGAAGTGAGATCATTTGACTATACTCCACACCTGTATTATAGGAAAAATTTCGTAAACAAATTGCTAAACAACTGACAGTTTTATCATTAGCATCTGTTATGTAAGTTATTCTTTTTACTAAAGTTAAGACAGAAATAGCTTAAGAATATGATCATCTGCTAGAAGAACACATTCTCGCTCGAGCTATCGTCAAGTTAAGCTCTGATTCTTGCAGGTAAGCTGGAATTTTAGCAATTGTAGAGGAGAGGCCTGAAAATTCGGGCTTCGACGCGATTCGAACCGGAACTTTTGACAAACTAGCTATAGTTGGTCGGCAGTACAACCAAGTGAACTACGAAGCCACACGTTGGGAGAAATGCAAATTTCAAGGGTTCTTTTTCCACGTGAAGGAATTTGATTTGGGAAATTTATTTCATTAAAAACTGAGATTAAATTCCTCTAATTTTTTCTATGGTAAGCTGATCATACCCATTAGATTTTTCTGCAAGGAAAGTTTCTGTTTTTAATCACAGGTCGGCGAGAGGCCATTGTGAAACAATTATTATAATAATCATTTCCTACATTTCTGTTGCATACAATTCGCTGATTCAGCCGGTAAAATTTCCTCTTTTCAAAGGTAACAATTTATTTTCAAAGTTCTATCAACGCTGACCACAAATATCTGATTCTTATACAAGGAACAGTTATGTTTTGTATTTTTTTACGCGCGGGTGAGAGGCCATATGCATAATTATAAAGTTATTTTGAATGTAGTGTCATGGTAACCATTGAGAAAATTACATCTTGAATAGATAGTTTAGGTTGTTTAGTAGAAAATGTCTTTTAGTGAGGCTAAGCTTAGTCATAATATAAGTGACAGGACAAGTATGAAAATTATTCGTCAATGGTTGGAAGTAAAACTCCGAACGTTGGAAGTCGGAGAATTAAAAGTCGATAGTCGGAAATAAAACTCCGAACTCCGAAATCGAATGTCTGAAATTAGAAGTCGGATAAACTGTTGTAGCATTAATTTGCGGGCCGGTAACAAAATCAATAACATATTCTTCATTGCCCCGTTAAACATCTAATGATGTATTAAAATCCAAAGTTAAGTCATTAAGAGTCCATTCAGATAGGGAAAGGACAAATGTGAAGTTTTTCGGGGATGGGTCGAGGTGAGTATTGTATTTTTCTTTCGTTTATGTTTTATCTTTTTTTAATTGTTCCTTTTTATTCTTTTATTTAAAAGTTTGGGATGTATCTTTATTTTTCGGGGAAAACTTATATATTTCGTTACTCATCATTTTACTTTTCGACGATCACATGATACATATTAAGAAACTGCAGCTTTAAAAACTGCTTCCTTTTTTATGATCAGATCATGCATAGCCACTACAAAGATTACACCGCTCCTTTTATGGCAACCACGTGATGGATAGACATCCCAACTTTTAAACTACTTCCTTGTTGACAAACACATGATGCATTGACATGCACCGCAACTTTTTAATTTCTTCCCAGGTGACAAACATATGATGCATGGACCACACAACTTTTAAACTGCTTCTTTGTTGACAAACACATAATGCATGACTGCAACTTTTAAACTGCTTCCTTGTTGAGAAACACCACAACTTTCAACCATGGAGAAAACAACTTTTAAACTCCTCCTTCTGATGAATACTCAGCATGTAGACCCCACAAGCTTCAACTGAAGCTTTACTAAAAAGTTTACCATCATTAGACAAGGTTTGTTTCCATCTACGTCGTTTTATACTTCATCCAAATTCCGCTCTTGAATGGTGAACTAACTCTTCTTGGAAGTTTAGATTTCTCTTCTCAATTTTTATGAGATTCTTAGACTGGCTGTAATGAAACAAAAGATATTACAGTTATATTTAGTTATTCAGTCATATAAATGATTCGTTTTTTAAAAAGACCTTTGCCATCATTCAAGTAGCTAGGTCTACAATCAACAACCTGACAATGTTTTATACTAAGGGATCTAGCTTGATATCCTTCTTGTGATTAAAGCGAAGTTTGAATCCTCACGTAGCTAAAAAGGTAGGGGCACTTTCTTAATACATTTCTTACAATGAGACTGTGACGTAGACAATTAGTCCTTATAGCCCCTGATTGAGCTCTATAAGCTTCACTCTCCGTCATTGCGTCTTCTGTGAATGCCAGGTATCCTTACTCTGTGATTTAAAAGGAGAAACTTTCTAACCCAGCTATTTTTTGTTTTAGATTCTTTTGCCTTCAAATATCAAATGTCTCGGAAAAAACCCGAGCAAGTGCAACCCCCACTGAAATGCAGACACTGTCCTTTGGTGGTTACAACCAAAAACCAAAATGAATCTGGACCTCCGCGTGTAAGACCTGTTTAACGGCTTACTGCTCGAACCTAAAAAAGAAAGCAAACATCAAAAACAGAAAAACGTAAATGATACGAACTTACACCGAGGTACCAGAGGGGGACACTGAAGCATGGGCCATCGTCACTACACCGCTGGACGAGAAAATAAACAAGCAATGCATGAGTGGAGCGCGCTAAGCTCTCCATCCAGTTATTACAGTTCTGATTGTAAACTTTTTTACAGCTCTCCACCCAGTTGGTTCTGACTCCAACCTTTCTTCTTCATTTCATTCAAACTTTTACAATCACATAGATAGCTTAACCATCCTTAATGAATTATGGATATCTATAATTCAAAACTGACCTGAACAGTAGGTCCACTAAATCACTGACTTGAATATATCAGGCGTTTTATTCCAGCAAAACAATGACTGGATCTGTATAACCTGTTGATCACACAATCGAGAAGCAAACAAAAGATAATTCTTAGAATTAATTTTATTCGTTTAAAAGATCGGATCAAAATGGTTCTGACTCTAGTCTTTTGTCTTGCTGTTTTCCAAAAATATATATATTTCATGATTGTCGCTCAAATATTCTTACAGTTCTCCATCAATTACATTTCAGTTGCATTTGATCAGGCTGTAATTGACTCTAATGTATAAATTCCATTCAAGTGTTTCATTGCTTTGTTTTCATTCGTTTGTTTTGTTGTGAGTTTTCTATTTTAATGTTTTAATTTCGCGTTAAATGTTCGGGTTAAAATGGTTCTGACTCTTATCTTTGCTCTTGATCTTTTCCAGAAATATACACATTTCATGATTGTCAATAAAATATACTTACAGTGTTCCACCAATTAAATTCAAAATTTCAGTTGCATTTGATATCTTTACTTAAAAATAACGTATTTGACATAGTTTGAAGCTACACTGGTTTGCAGATTTAATGAATGTAACCGAAGAAGTTACAATTCATAGACCCAACGTTTCGACACTACTGTCTAGTGCCTTCATCACCCCTGATGAAGGCAAAGTGTTTTGTATTCCTTGGACTTTGGATGTCAAGGGTGCTTGATAAAAGGCTAAATATAATCCCCGCTTGAGTACAGACACAATCCTCTGGTGGTTACAGCCGACAACCGAAATGGGTCTGGCCTCCGGGTTTGAGACCTATTTAACGGCTCATTGCTCGTATCAACAAAAGGAAATAAAATAAATAAAAACAAAAACGAAAAAAAAATTGATACGAGCTTACGCCGAGGTACCAGAGGGTGAGACCGAAGTATGGGCAATCTGCACTGCACCTCTCCTCGGGACGCGAAAATAAACAAGCACTGGGTGGAGTGCGCGAAACTCTTCATCCAGCTGGGATCGCCTCATTTGAACTGACTGCGTGAGGTTCGAATCCTCACGAGGGACTCCGATTGTAATGTTTCTTTACTCACTATCCTATATATGGTACCATTTGATTTCTGTGGTCCAACTTGTCCACTGAGAGTAAATTGTATTTTACTGAAACACGATCTTCGAGCTGAAAAAGAAGTGTACTCGAATTAAATGACTTTTGCCGATAGACTTCCACATAAAATTGAAATGTCTCAAAATCAATCTCCCAGTTGTAAATAATTTTAAAAAACCAAACATTTCAAAGAATACGGATGCTTCTTGAGGTAAATCATACAAAAAAATGATCAGTAATTTAGAGGGAAATATGTTTACAACAAAACTACATGGCTATTTTCTGTACCTCATTTGATCAGTAAAGTGTAACTAATATCAATGCAACCATAAAGTTTAGTTGTGTTTTTCATTTTTACACAACCTTGTTCTGACTAAAAAAGGGTTTTGACGCTCATTGAAATATCCTTTTTTTGTTCTACCGAGAAATGTATAGTACGTATATATTTTATATGATTGCCTCCTATAAAATAAAATTACGGTCCTCATCAATTTAAATCACAAAATTTCGTTAAAAATAATGTTTACACTGCACTGGCTCAGGAGTATTCATATTTCCTAACTTAGCAAAGGATTAGTTGGCTAATTTGAAGACAAGTTTGGAACAAATAGGTTACTCCCCATACCCTCAAAATTCAATTACTCTAAGGTAAGGACTCTAAAGCTAACTTCTCCTTAAAAAAATAAAAAGACAAAAAAACTTACTTTGGAATCTGTTTGGCCTTCTTCAGGAGCACATGCGTGTGAGGTACATCAAGTCCTTATCTTTTTCCTGCTTCTCACAATTTCCAACAGTCCACGATGAAAATAAATAGCACATCCATGCTTCTAAAAGATCTTGTTCGAATGGCCATGAACGTCTACCTCGGCCGCTTAATTTCTTTCCTTATAAGAATGTCTTGGCTCAGTTCCAATGAGAACTTAATGTAAACTTCAACAATATGGAAAAAATATAACAACTGTAAATAAGGAATACCTCAAGTTTTCTTATCCATCACAATGGATAGACAAAATACTAATTCATGTTTGGTCATTTGTGTACATTTCTTCTAGTTTCCAGAAAAAAAAAACCTAAGCAATTTTGCAATGGGGTAAACCGTTAACCGTAAAACAGCGAAAACAAAATTCGCAAAATCCAATGTTTCTTATCTACTATTTGTCATCTGTAAAATGGCCAAAATTTTCACTGTTATCGCATAAGACCTCCGTTGGTATCTGCGCTATACAAATTAATAGGTAATATTATTTTGATTAAGATCATTTCAATTTTTTTTTTTTTATGAAAAAAAAAAAATAATGATAAAACGCCCCTCCTTTATGCCCGCTCGGTGTCACAGCGGATTTGGACCCCCCGCGGATTTGGGCCTCCGGTCTAAATCCGCTCGCGGATATGGACCCCCCTTTGCAGATTTGGACCCCCCCTTTTAAACTTTCCTTATGAGCATGAATTATAATTGGTAACTAATTCTATTGCAAGTTTTTTGTCGATGTTCTTTTCAATCACAACACAACATTCCTCAATAAAGGTAAAGAAAAACAACCATTTCGTTCATATCCTGCCGCATTTATTACAGCGAGTCGTACAGTATACTCAAGAATTAGATGCGAACAAACTACTTCATTCGAACTATTGCAAATGTTGCAATAAATCTTTGCTTCTCCTGATGTGAATCAACATTGATACGAAACGTCATAACAATAGTGGAGACTATTGCGTTCAGTCACAAAAATAACTCTGTCTGTCAGACAGAAAATTTTTCTAATTAAATAACATTAACCAGTTTCTGAACAAGAACGAAGTAACTACTCCTACTACAAGTCGTTCGTAAAGCCTATGATAAGAAAAAATGTTTCTATTCTGAACTATTGGAACTCTCTGCTTATTTTCAGATGCAAATAAACATTAATGTCTACGTCTTAACAAAGGTGGAGACCATTACATCGAACTCAATCTTATTTCTAATTTTTAACGATTATTAACTGTTGAGGGATCTGAAATAACAAACTCGCACTGGACCATATCGTCCCAACGCTTGGGCATTGAACAATAACAAAATAAATTAGTATCATAAGTTTGTCTCTTACTGAATCTAGCGGTGTTCGACTATCACAGAAAACAACCTTTATCCGAACATTGAACTAAATGCTTGCACATTTTCCCTTGGTCAAAAGAAACATCCGACGGGTCATTTCCAGCTGCCAGTTCATATGCATTGGCGATACGCATATTTTGAATTAAAACATACTTTATTACGCACTGAAACGTAAAGCATTGTCGATTTCTACGAGAACGTTAAGGACGATGTTTTCAGTCAGATCTGTTGGGGGGTCCAAATCCGCTAGCGGACCGGGGGGGTCAATATCTGCTAGTGGATTTGGACTGGGGGGTCCAAATCTAGGGGGTCCAAATCCGCTAGGACAACGGCAAGGAGAAAGAGTGTCACAATCACTTTTTGACGAGAAAAAGGATGATGCTTTGTCATAACATGAAAATAATTTTTGATTGTTTGTCTGTTCCTTAAAATGTGCTCAAATAATGTATCTCCAATCATGAGCCTAGCGCAGATTGTGCGAATACCATAGCGAGTAGGCCGCTTCCCCTCCCACCCCACCCACCTCAAAGAGAGCTTTTACCTCAGAATTGAAAATGGCGACCCGTTTCCCAGAAGATGGATCTGAAAGCAAAAGTGTAAGGAAAGAAGACACAAAAGGTCAATTTAAGGAAAATATATCAAAACCCAGCTTAACTGGTGAGTTTTTGGTGATTATTGGGAGAAATTTGTGCAGATTCTTGCTTCAGCGCGGCTTCTCGAGTGAATTCACATGGAAAATGCCTACCTCAGCGTATCTGAGAGTGTGTGTGTGAAATCTTAAGAATTTTGACACCCATCTGTTTGGATAGCTTTCCTGTGGCGAAAGTAACAAAATGGAAATTTGCAGTACTGCCTAATCAGCAGTGTTAATCATGTTCTTTGATAAGCTCCGATCGATTATTCGATTGAATCTTCGTTTCACCGCTATTGCGGAAGTAAAGCGAACCGAATTAGACTTATTTGAGAGTCTACTCACTTACACTAACACTGATTTCAGGTTTGTTTTGAATTCTTCTTTGAGAAAAGTCGTTTTGTTGTGTAGGATTGATACCCAAGGATCTCCGAAAATAGTGAAACCTGATTAAGGAGTGTGGCAATTATCAACGTGCGGTCCATAAAGTTGAATAAAATCGTTCTATTTACATCTTATACGCTTTACTAAAACTATAACTGCCGTCACAAGTATGACAGAGCCATGTGTAATTTACTCACTCGCCTTTTCAATTGCATTTCCAGGATCGCTGGTACAAGATCCAACTAAATTGAACGTTACCCTTGCAACAGATGCAGAGGGTTGGGACAAGTCTGTCAATGAACAATTTCTTCTTGAACTTGCTCAGAATCCTCAAGTAAGAGTCACTGGGTTTGTACCTAAGCACACCCCAAAGCAGAAAGACCATGCCAGGGATTTAAACATTGAGCTGGTTGATGCCAAAGAAATCACAGGTTTTCCAGCAGTTGAGCTTCTAGCTTATCCACCTGACGATCTTGACATTGATATTCTCATCATACACTCCTATGGGCGTGACCTGGGGCGACAAGCACAGATCATAAAAGACAAGAAAAAGTGCCAGTGGGTTAATGTTGTCCATACTGTCAGTGAAGATCTAGAGAAATTTTCTGTTAAGAAATCTGCAGACCCAGCTGCAAATGATCAATTAACTGAACACGACCTCCAGACAAGATTGTGCGAGAAATCTGACCTTATCATTGCAATTGGCCCAAAAGTTACAGAAGCTTACAGAGCTGCTCTGAAGTACAGTGGTAAAGACCAGAGTGTGATTGGTTTGACTCCTGGAATTATTGAAGAATTCCGCCTTGGTGTGCGCCGGGAAACTAAAGGCTCAGGTGAAATTTTCCGTGTGCTGCTCAGTGCCTCATCCAAGTATTTCTTGGTCAAAGGATGTGATATTGCCACTAAAGCTATCAATCTGTTACAAGATTCATCCTACCATCTTATATTTGTCAGACAGCCAAAGGATAATGAAGATCAGCTGAAGAAAGCCTTTCTTGATTTAGGAATCAATCAGCATCAACTCACCTTTAGAAGTTCTGGGAGCAAAGACTTCTGGCCAAGGTTGCTTTGTGAAGTGGATCTGGTCATCAAACCATCAAGAACAGAGGGTTTTGGCATAAGTGGTCTGCGCGCCATTTCAGCAGACGTCCCTGTTCTTGTGAGCGGAAACTGTGGTCTTGGCATGGTGTTGAAGTCATTACCCTCTGGAGCACAGCATGTAATTGATTCCGAAGAACCTCAGGCCTGGGCTGATGCGATAAAGAAAGTCAGGGCAAAGGCAGTGCAAGTTCGAAAAGCAGAATCAGAACAACTAAGGAATGATTACATGCAGCGATTCAACTGGAAGATGCAATGCAATGAAATTGTCAAGAAAATGTTTTCAATGAATCCACACAAATCTGGTGAGTTCGTTTACTGTAATTTTGATTTAATTAGGAACAGTTTAAGTTTAATTTGTGTTTGTCCTGTTGTTCACCCTCTACAGCCTAACATCAGTGTTTAAGGTCTCTATTATGTTGTTTATATGTTTCTTACTGACAGTACTTACATTAAAACAAGGAGAATTTGCTTAATAATCAAGAGCTTCTTGACCTTGTAATTATTTCCTTTATTCCTATCACCTTAATATTTGATTCAGGGGTGATACTGTTGGGAGAAATAAGATGCTTATCACTCTCAGGGGCTTAGGGTTAATACATCCTAAGACAACTATCATTAGTTAGTCTGAAGGCAGTGTCACAATTGTGAACTAAGAGTTGCTGGTGATGGTAACAGCAAATGTCCTTAGATGTCTTTAGGGCACACTGAGGTGCATTTGCATTTGGTTTTCTTGTAGGGAATTCAAGAAAAAATTGAATTACCAAGAAAAATATTTTTGAAATGCATGTAAGCTGAAGTTTGGCCTTCTGTTCAGGCACATGTTGGATGAGTTGCTCTTGATTTTTTTTTTTTTTTTTGACAATAGATAATAGTCATCTTTGATTTTCAAAGCAGAGTAAAGTTGCAGGGAGAAAGGAAACTAATGAATTTTCAGTGAATAATTGCAACCTTCGAAAGCTGACTCTTGTTTACTCATTAGACTCCTTCATTGTAAATTGCTGACTGATTCTGAACAGAAGTTCTTAAATTCAAATCTTTTTGTAAATATAGCATAAATATAAATAGGCAAATTTATCACCTTTTTTATATTTCTTAGAATACAGAAAGAAAGCTGTTGAGTGGCAGTTTGATGTTGCTGATACCACAAGAGATCTGCAGTCACTGCAAGTGAATCGCGATGATGTGGATGGAGGTCTGTCTTATCAGTATGAGACTGAGAAGATGAGTATTCAGGAGACAAGCCAGTTCCCTAGGACATACAAACGTGGAGACATATCACGTAGAAACATGGGAGTCAGTAATCTACCCCTTAAAGAATACAGAAAAGTTTGCCTAATGCTCAACACCAAGCGAGATCTGAAATTTGATGACTTCAGGATGCTTGCTGAGAAAGTTGGATTCAGCAGGGATGAGATACGGATGATTGAACAGGGTGAAAATCCTACTGACATGGTTCTGCAGACCTGGTCATCAAAGAGAGAGGCTACTGTTGGAAACTTAATTGACCTGTTGACAGGTGAGGACCTGGAGAGAATGGATGTGGCAAAGGTGCTTGAAGACTGGGTAAATGATACTTGTCATTAAACATTTAGAGTAAGGCTCCTCCCCAAGTCAGATTTGAATGTTCTTGATGTGGAAGAACAAGCAGATCTAGTTTTTATCAGTAAAAGTTTTGTACAGTATGGCAAGAAATTTGTAGACTTGGAGAAGAATGTTCTAGTTTTTTTTGTTTCCATAGAACCTCTGTTTTAACTTTGGTCAAATGATAGTTTATGAACTTTAAGTCAACTTTATTTGTGATGATCTTTTCTCAGGTCTTGATCTTGATGTGTAAGATTGGTAGCTTGTATCTAGCTCTTTTAAAAGTGCATGCCCTTTCAAAATTTAATTTCATGTAGTATTAAAACAGAGAATTTAGCCTAATGGCATTAGCTGGTAACATTAACCTAATTTTTCCTTTTGGTATGTAAAAAAATTAGTATTTAGAGAGGGGTTGAAGCCAGTGTTGAAACTAATCAACATAATCATCTTTGGCTGATTCTTTTATAGACAAGTAGTTGGTCAAGGTGACCTCTTTTGTCAACAACTGAGTACCTTTGTCTCGTATGTGGGAGAGAAATGGAAGGATGCTAGGATTTACACTGTTTTAGGTCACTATGCTGTGTTCTTGGGTAGTGTATTAACTCTCACATATCCTTGCTGCAGAAACAAGCTTAGTAACTAAGTTCTGGTAGCTGTATGAGTCAGTCTTGTAAGCAGAATTTTCCCTTTGTCACTTTGCATACAACAGATATGACAAAGAAATGAAACAATGCAAACAAATAACTTCTAGACAACATTTAAGTTTCAATTAGTATATGAAAGTAGTCTTGTCATAGATATCTATCATTTTTATAGTTAAATGGCTTGTATGTTCACTAATTCTTTAAAACAGAATGTACTTGAATACATAGTCTAGAGTGTGTTAATGTTACACTTAACATATTTATACTTCTTTCATTTAGTTTTACACCAATTGTTAAGGTTATTTTAGTTAACTTTTTTTAGGTGGTATGGTTAATAACAATGATTTAGAGTGAGCATCAAACCTGATGAGTGTAAACATTAAAATTACTTAATGGGAGAATTGGTTAAGTAGAATGAGTGATTGAGTCTTATTTCAACTACTAGTTCAGTGGTGTTCTTAATTGCGAGGATCGATTCTATATTTGCATATTAGGCTCTTTTAGTGTCTCAAAAGGAAATTAAAATCTGGACTCTCCTGGATGAAGTAACATCCACATCAGTTTGCCATTTTCTAAATTTGCCAGTATCACCATCAATTTTTTACAACCTAGCTAACATTAGTGTTCACTGATCTCTGTACTTTTCTTGTGGCGATGATAAGGAGAATATATGCCAGTCAGGAGCTTCTTAAATTGGTTATCATTTCATAAATTTCATGACCTTTATATTTGATTCAAGTGTGAAACTGTGATAAGAAATAAGATTCCTGTTACTCTTATAACAAAGGTTAAGAAATAGGGTCCTTATGAAATAATGGTTGCTTTGCATTCTTATTACTTGATAAGAGCTCAAAGTTTTACAATGACAAAAGATGCAAAAGCACTATATGCCTATTGACACTGTTTTGGCATGATGACCCTTCTCAAACTAGCTGCAAATGGATGTGTCTTGTTTTCTTTGTAAATTTTGTATCAAAACACATTTAGGAAAACCAATAAAGGCTGAATTTAAAAATTTTGGCTGTTGTTACTTCCCTGTAAATCAAAAGCTCATTAGAAAAGTAAAATGAAAATCTCAGTACAGGTTCTTTGAAATTATAGTGAACTTTAAGAAAAAGAGAGCCAGGTCTTGCAAAGTGGGATGTAGATGCCAGCCACTGTTAGTAACCCCAACCAAAAACAGGCTAAAGTGTTGTTTGAAGTTACATTTATTTATTCATGACACCTTGAACTGATCAAATCTCTTGTCATTTGGACTGAGTTCATATCCTAAGCTAAACCAATACTTGATAACTTGCTGAGCAAGCTCGCTTGGTCAGAAAAGTAACTATGAACATTAACAAAAACTTCCAGAGAAACCTTTTTTCTTTGCTTTAAGCTTGGCAATGTACTGATGTGTAGTGATCAAATGCATTATGCTATGCAAGTTGTTTTGAGCTAGACCAACATGCAGCTATTAAGTTTGTCTTCAATAATGAACAGTAAAAATGGTAATAATATTTTGAAAAAGCCCTATCATGGCTTTAGTTCACAACATAATTTCAGAATGTTAGACCTATGAGCTACATTGTCAGTCAACACAGAGATTTAAATTGTATGGTATCTATAATCAAATTGGGCAAAATACTGAGTCTCAAACTACCTAACTTCCAGCAAACTCTACTCCCTTTTTCTAATACGTAGTGGTAAACTTTGAGTCTGAGGAGGATGTGACTAAATCATGGTGAGCATTTTTTCAACAAGGTTTTCACACTGATCTTTCCAGTTGAATTGCCCAGTGTACTCTTTTCTTAAAGACTCTGCCTCTGCATTGCGCCCTTTTGCATCCTTTGCTTTAACTTCTTTGATCTTGTCAGCCCAGACCTGGGGATCATTGGACTCCACAACATGGTTTGCTCCTGAGGGTAACTTCTTCAGAGCTGCACCAAGGCCAATATTTCCGCTGACTAGGACAGGAAGGTCAGCAGAAATGGCTCGGACACCACTTATTCCAAAACCTTCTGTTCTGGATGGTTTTATGACAAGGTCTGCTTCACGGAGAAGATTGTTCCAATCCTCACTGCTTTTTGCAACTTTGACAGTGAGTTGGTCAGGATTAATGCCCTCCTGGAGCAAAGCTTGGGTCATCTCTGTTACATTCTCACTAGGCTTCACAACAAACATAAGGTGGATGGATGGTGTACCGGTTAGTTTGATTGCTTTAGCAGCAATGTCGCAGCCTTTGATCTTGAAATATTTGGATGAACCACTGATCAACACACGGAACACTTCACTGTCATCTTGAGGGGGTCGTACACCAACAAGGTTGAGGAAAATTCCTGGTGTCAGGTCAATGACCTCTTTCTGTATTCCACCAAGTTGGAAAGCTGATCTGTAAGCTTCTGCCACTTTGGGTCCAATTGCAACCACAATATCAGCTTGTTTGCACAATGCAAGCTGCAACTCATGCTCAGATGTATGCTCAGGTGCAAATGGCACAAGTTCCTCACTCACAGTGTGCAGAACATGAAGCCACTTGCAATTCTTGGTCTCCTTAATAATCTGTGCTTGTCGACCCACTTCATGTCCATAAGACTGCATCATCAAGACATCAATATTGAGACCATCAGGTGGATAAGCCAGCAAGTCTGCTGATGAATGCCCTGAGATATCTTTTGCATCAACAAGCTCAATGCCTAACTTCTGAGCTGCATCTCTCTGCTGCTGAGTGTTTTGAGGTACAAATCCAGTAACCTTCACTTTTGGGATGCTGGCAAGCTCAAGAAGTAACTGGCCATTCACAGCTTTGTCCCAGCCCACATTACTAGCAACCAAGGTGACATTCAGTTTCTGTGCATTTCCTGAAAGTAAAATTTTAAACAGTTACTTTAAATTATTTAATAACTATAATAATATGTTAGGTTAGGTTAAAATATTGGTGACCATATTATGACTATAACTGTAATAAAGAGATTAATTCTGCATTCTTTCCTCTTGAGCAGACATTTTGGGTGACTTATTTTGTCCAAAATTGAAAAAGGTAGGGTTTAGAAAGATAATTATAAGGTGGCATTCATAATCCATACTTCATCTAATGAGAGTTCAGTAGCTCTTGTAAGACTTAATACCTCTTTTTCTAGAGGAAAGGTAGATGTTAATCTGTAACCTTAATTTTAAGTGCAGTGAATTGATTATAATCATTCATTTAAAATAATCCCACAATTCATGGTATAGATGTGATATTAGTTTCTTGAATAGGATTTCTGATATGAACTACTTCCCCCCTTGAAGTCTTCATCCCGTCCTTCCCCAACACACACCTCTAGCTAAATAGGACAGTACACATTTACACTTTGGGAGAGGTCTGTCCGTTTAGTTTTACCATAAAATAATATTTTCCTGCCGCCATTGACACATAAAATAAAAAATCTCAGTTCTCTGGTAAAAGTTCACGAAAATCGTCTACATATATAGAGAATTCCCTTTTTTTCGCCCAGCAGTCAAGTCGAAAGACGTCTAGATCCACATGTCATGATGATCTCAAAATTTGAAATAAAAATTTATCAAATGTTTCCTACTCGCCTGTAGCATCTATTTACAGCGAGTTCAAGTATAACATTTGTCATCAATGTGCATTTCGTACGACGAACCTTCAACATTTCCTCCACTTCCGTCTTCAAAGCAAAACTGCTGACGAATCAAATTAGTGCGCACTTTCAGCTTAGCGCGCTTAGTGTATGTGCTTGTGATTTTCTCACACATAGCAGTGAAAATTTTAATTTATTGAGGATAAAAGCGGATGGTAGCAGTAACTTATCTCAATTATTAAGGGCATATATGGTTAAAAGTTGACCCATTTTGGAAGAATTTGACTAAGGCTGATTTTAGCACGCACGAGAACATAGAGAGAGCTGTGTCTGATTGCACCTCGAATCTCGCTGAACACTGTAGTACATGAACTCAGATGATTAAAATGTGCTCTTCAAGAACGAAAAGATTAGTCTCACCTGTAACACCTGACATTTTGAATCATGTGGTACTCAAGATCAAAAAGATGAGAATCGAGAGTTTTCGCGAGGGTTTTCGACTATACTCTGTTACTGGTACTGTCAAATGGTCTGACCGAGGGAGTACTGGAGACGGCTTGTTTCACTTCCTTAATTTCCGCGAAGGTGAAACCGGGGGGGTGTTTAGCAAGTTTGGTGCGATGCAGAAGCGACTCCAGATGTCGAGACAAGAATGAGAAGCGAAGGAAACCATCCCAGCTACAGCGAATCAATGACCATAAATGAATGTTACATAGCAAGTAAGTTCTACAAATTTAAATTCTCCCCGATTTGATTACCGGCAGGTTTCTAATGCAGCTAATCTGCAAAAGTTCAAAACCGAAAGAGGAAAACGCAATGGATCCCCCATTAAGAAACGAAAATGAAAGAATCGGTGTTAGTCCTATTCATCTTTTGCTCGCGTATGAGGGGATTCCAGCTGTTAGGTTCTTAACTCCTATGCAGTTTTGTTTTCGATCAATATTTAGACAATGCGCATAGTGATTACTCGATCGCTTTCAAGCCAGAAAATGTGTTATGATTGTCTTGTATGAATTCTCCAAACGAATCTGTAACGCATGAGATTTAAGCATATTTTCTCTTTCAAAGTTGTACATACATCCAGCGAATTTTTTTAAATTCTCAATTTCTCATGGTTTAAATATAGCTTTGCGAGGAAACGTTGGCAAAACCATGAGTTTTCTGATGCCATGCCTTGAGTAATTAGTGATGACATTCGATCTGCATCTGGACGCGTCATCTAGTAATCGCAGCTGCTGAGTTGATTTCAAATCCTGAAAATTAAATATAGATTGTTGTTTTCATTCTGCCTCTTGTCATGTATTAAATGTAGCACTTTCAATCGATCAAAGCCAATCAGGGATACAGTTGCTTGATCATGATAATATTCTTTATAATATTCTTTAATCAGGGCGAAGGGGTCAAGCTTCAAAATCTGTTTTTGGGAAAGACACTTTCCTATTACAGTATCTCTATCTGCTAAGCGTGTCTGTGGGTGCCATAAAACTGTAATGGGAACCTGACAAAACTGATCTTGGGAGGTTTCCTTGCAGTGGACAAGCATCCCATTAGTGAAGGAGGGCAGGAAGGGCAAAGTAGCAACAGGGGTGGATCTAGGGAAGGGGTGTAGAGGATGTGCTCCCCCCTTGCCTGAGATGACCTGTGACTGTTTTATTGGTGTTGAAGTAAAACATGAGACAAAATTAAGGAATTCTTGTGAAATACAGCAGCCGTTAAAAATTATTTGTATTCTTGGCAGTTCACATTATGTTATTATGACAGACTGATAAATTTATTAAGTAAGAACATTTTAACATTGCAGTTAGTAAGCTGATATTTAAAATAAGTTCTAAAAAAAATTTAACAAATGCATAGTCCTTTAAAACAACCATGCACAATAGTATTTAAATTATAGAATATATGTCAATAAGTATCTGATTTACTTGTTTATTAGACTTATTATACGCAAAACTAATACCTACTCTATGAAAATATAGCAACAGTGTTGTCACTTGTAACAAGTTAAACAAGAAGACCACCTTGTTGCATAATCAGCAATTCATTTGAGCTATCATCAATCCATTTCTGTCTTGTCACGTTTTGTCACAATATATATATTAATACTTGTCAATGAGTGTATATTGTCCCAACTGTAATATATGCAGAAATGCTACCAAATATATAAACTCGTGAGTTTAGTTTGATATAGAATTATTACTTTCATTTGTGTGTGTGTGTGTGTGTGTGTGTGTGTGTGTGTGTGTGTGTGTGTGAATAAAGAACTTTTGCAGAACCGAGTAGTTAACATGGTGTCAGGATTTAACAAACCCAGCTAAGACTAATGTCAACAGCGATCACCACCAGCTCTTCAAAAACATCAACCCTCTCAATCTGCAATGGCTGCATTGGAGCATTTACCGGCACCAAAAGGAAACTTCACGCCTGGCCCCAAATGTTACCAAAAGTGCTTGGATTGGGTTGAGGAATGTGAACTTCTTTTGAATGGTCCACTAGCTTTGAAGAGCAAAGCTGTGAAAGCAAATTATGTTCTCATTTGAGCAGGAAAAGCTGGAAGAACACACATTAAGTCACTGAATCTCACCATGGAAGAGAAGAGAGATCCAAGTGTGCTGTTAAAAAAGTTCATGGAGTGGACAAAGCCGAAATCCAATGCACTTGCAGCCGCATCAAACTTCCGCGGCCTGGAGCAAGGTGATCTTAGCCTTGCACAGTACATTGACAAAGCCACTATTCTGTGCAACCAGTGTGAATATCCTTCAGAAGCTCGTGATTGACTACTTCGAGATGCAATAGTTATTGGACTATGCTCCAAAGAGGCCTATTACAAATGCATTGAAAAAGGTTCAGAATTGATGCTAGAAGAGGCAATAGAAATTGCTCAGAATCAGGACACCACAGCACACCAAGTCAGTTACATGTGACCGGAATTCAAAGGCGAACCCCTACAAATGGAAGTTCATAACTCCAAGGAAACAGGCAATCAAGAGCCAGCCAGAACAGACGGCAGCCACAAAGACCAGCTTCCAATAATCAGAAACAAGGAAGGTCAAAGAGGGAAACTTGTTTCTACTGTGGAGCAAAACCATCACATCCCAAAAGTGAGTGTCCTGCAAAGAAGGCAAAGTGCTTCAAATGTTGGAAGGAAGGGCATTACGGTTCCATGTGCAAATCAAAGAGTAAAGATGCACGTGTTAATGAGTTACAAGTCTAGTCTACAACAGCTTCTGAGTGCGTGGACTGCGTACTGAATGAATACAAGCCAGTTTACTTCAAGGCACCTATTCATCACCTCAAGACAGTAACAGTGGAAAGTCTCAATCATCCAAAACCAGAACCTCGCATCCCCCCACTACAGCTCAGCCAAGAATCTTCATCACAAATCTTCCAGATTGACTGCAAGGTTGATACCGGTGCAAGTTGTAACATTCTGCCATTGTACAAGGCTAAAGCACTCTTTGGAAACAACTTGAAGTTGGGCAAACCAACTGTGAACCTCAAAGGCTACAATGACAGTCCAGTGGAAAACCTGCATTGTGTACCTTTACCATGGTAACAAGATATTCACAGTTTTGTGCGAAGTTGCAGACAGCAAAGGTCATATGATCCTAGGCAGAAAGCAAGCATTAATCATGGAATATGTCAATTTCCCTGAAATCCAGAAACCTGCTGTCCAAGCTAAAACAGATAGGTCTATCAAAAAACTCGTGGAAGAGCCTGCGAAAAACCAATGATGGTCCAGTAATTCCAAGAGTTCAGAAATGCACTGATCCAGTGGTACCGGTGATCCAAAGGAGCACTAAAGAGAAGATAACTATTAATGGAAGGACACACTCATTGCCCACAACTTAGGATTACTTACTGCAGGAACATGCCGATGAGTTTCAAGGCATAGGAACTTTGCCAGGTGGACCTTGTAGTATCCAGTTAAAGAAAGGCTACAAACCCGTTCAACACCCACCACGCCAAGTTGCAGTCAGCCTAAAACCACTCTACAAAGCAGAATTGGAGAGATTGACACAGCTTGGAGTCACTAAGTAAGGGAAGTAAGGGAGCACACCGAGTGGATTAACTCGATTGTTCCAGTTAAGAACCAAAAGGTTCCTTACAACTATGTCTTGATCCAAAGATCTCAACCGAGCGATGAAGAGGAATCAGTGGTACAGCAGGACAGTCGATGATATCTTACCAGAATTAGCAGATTTGAAGTATTTCAGCTTGCTTGACGTGAAATCAGGGTATTGGCATGTCTCTGTTGACAAAGAAAGCAGTTTCCTGACAACTTTCAATACACCCTGGGGTAAGTACCAATGGCTACGCCTACCCTTTGGGCTAAAGGTATCAGAAGATGTTTTTCAGGAAAGAATTGACAGAGTACTGAAAAGTGTACCCAAATAGTGTTGGAATCATTGACAATATCCTTTGCCACAGCAACGAAGAAACTACCCATGACATTGCAGTCATCACCCCGCTAGAAACAGCGAGAGTTAACAATCTCACTTTCAATGCAAACAAATTTGTGTTCAAGTCTCAAGATTGTGCATTCTTCAGAGGAAACCTTACCCCAGCCAGGTATAGGATGGACCCCAAAAAGGTGCAAGCCATCACAGAGATGAAACCACCAGAAAACCTTCAAGATTTGCAAAGCTTCCCAGGACTGGTAAAGTACCTAAACCAGTTCAGTCCAGCACTGGCAGGTTTAACAGCACCACTTAGAACGCTCTGTAAGAAGGATACTCTCTTTACCTGGGAAAGCTCACAACAAACAGCATATGAGGCTATCAAGAAAGAGATTACAAGTGCACCAGTGTTGGCATATTTTGATTGGGGTAAAGCTAGCACTATTCAGTCAGATGCATCCAAGAAAGGCTTAGGAGCAGTTCTTATCCAAGATGATAAGCCTGTGATCTACGCACCTAGAGCCCTCACTGAGATGGAACAATCTTACTCTAACATTGAACGAGAGCTGCTTAGTGTTGTTTTTGCTCTTGAAAGATTTCATCATTATGTGTATGGATACACAGCGACAGTGTAAACAGATCACAAGCCATTGGTCAGCGTGTGGAAGAAATCCATTGTGTGCCTTCAGAGGCTATTGCTGAGACTATCCCAGTATGACGTAAACATTGAATACCTGAAAGGGAAGGATAATGTCGTAGCTGATGCACTGTCCAGAGTGTCTCCCCAGCCAGCACCTAAAGAAGGAGAAGACGAGGAAGATTTTATCTCAGTTCACATGCTCACAGAGGAAATCCCTGCTGATTCTATGAGAGTTGGAGATTTCAGACGCGCAACTGTAGAAGACACTATTTCCGGTTCACTGATGTAAGTGGTTGCAAATGGATGGCCTGAATTAAAGAAAGATTGCCACCCACTTCTTGTAGACTACTGGAGCTACAGAGAAGAGATCAGCGCTGAGAATGGTCTACTCTTCAAAGGCCATCGACTCATAGTTCCTGAGAAATTGCGTAGCAGAGTCCTCCAAACTTTCCACGAGGGTCATTTTGGTTTTGAGAAGATGCAACTAAGAGCCCGAGAAGCAGTATTCTGGCCAGGAATAATCTCAGATTTACTACAGGCAGCACAGGGTTGTGAAGTGTGCCAGACGTTCTCAAGGAGCCAACAATGTGAGACACTGTTGCCCCGTGAAGTTCCTCAAGGACATTGGGAGAAGTTAGGAATTTATTTCTTTGAGTTTCAGTCTACTACCTACTTCCTGATAGCAGACTACTACAGAAGGTTTCCTGTGATCCGGAAAATACGCAGCACCAACACAAGTGCTACCACCGAGATTCTGAAGCAAGTGTTTAGCGAATATGGAGTGCCTCAAACTGTTATGACAGACAACGGCCCCCCATTCTCATTGAAGGAATTTGCAGCCTTTGCAAACCAATACTGCTTTGACCACATCATGTCTAGTCCTTGTTACCCACAGAGTAATGGTTTCATCAAACATATGGTGCAGACGGTCAAGCAGTGTATGAGGAAATGTGCAGCCACAGAACATGATCCAAGCTTAGCTATGTTGATCTACAGAGCCACACACCTTACTACCAGCATACCATCACCTGCAGAGCTATTGAGTGGACGAAAGTACAGAGCATTACTTCCAACCAAATCCCCTATCCAGAATCCTCATTACCAGGTTGTCCAAGAGCAAATGGTGAAAGACAAGATCAAAATGTGCAAACACTACAAAAAAACTGCAAGGGATCTACCTTCACTGCCACAGAATCAGAGAGTGTACATACAAGTTCACCCCCAGTGTAACCAATGGGTTCCAGCAACCATTACCAAAACACCAGTAGCATCTCAACCGAGATTGTACAGTGTTGAAACTACTAAGGGAGCCCAGTTAGTGAGGAATCGTTGCTTTATTCGTCCAGCACAAGAGATTGCTCCCATACCTGCTCAAAGTATGAAGCGTGGCAGCAGCAGTAACAGCAAATGACCAAGACATGTGATTACAAGACCTAAAAGACTTATAGAGACAATTTAATTAGTTTCAGCATTTCAGTTAAAGCCTAAGTTTTTTTTTTAGTAGAGGGGAGATGTTGCATAATCAGCAATTCATTTGAGCTATCATTAATCCTATTCATTCCGCCATTCACGTCTTGTCACGTTTTGTCGCAGTGTAAGTACTTGTCAATGAGGGTATATTGTCCCAACCGTAATATGTGCAGAAATGCTACCAAATATATAAACTCGTGAGTTTAGTTCAATATAGGATTATTACTTTCATTTGTGTGTGTATGAATAAAGAACTTTTGCAGAACCAAGTAGTTAACACACCTAGTCATAAACCTTCTTCTTCCTTGCTTGCTTTTGAAATTTATTTCAGTCACCCATCAGTCATGTCATTCTTTAGTAAGAGCAAATACTCTTAGTTATACCTGACTCTAGATGACACAGTTGAGTTTGAATTTTCAAATAAAATTTAGTTTTCTTTCCTCCTTTTTCCACAGTTGGCTTCTCAGCAGTAAAATATGGAGAAATGTAGATTAAACATAACCTTGGCCACTGGTGCAGTTGGATGGAACACATTGGTGAACAACCAGTTACTTATTGAACTTGCAAAAAATTCAAAAGTGAAAGTGACTGGACTTGTGCCAAGAAGCACCCAGGAACAGAAAGAACAGGCCAAGAAGTTAAATGTTGAACTTGTTGATGGCCAAGAACTAGATGGTTTTTCTTCAATGGAACTCCTGTCTTTCCCACCAGATGATCTTGAAATTGATGTTTTGTTCATGCACTCATATGGGCTTCATGAGGGAAAACATGCACAGAACATAAGAACAGCTAAGAAATGTAAATGGTTTCACATCATCCATACCATTGGCGAAGAACTTGCTAAATATATGGATAACAAATGTGAGCAGGAGTCAGAGCACCAGCTACAGCTTAAACTGAGTCGGAAAGCAGACTGTGTAATTGCAATTGGTCCCAAAGTAGCAGACACCTTCAGATCTGAACTGTGTCATTGTGGAAAGAGCAATGATGTCATTGATTTAACTCCAGGGATCATGAAGGAATTGGTAGGTGTGCGAGCATTCCAACAACGTGGAGAAATCTTCCGCATCTTGATCAGTGCAACATGGTTTGCAAAGTATTACAAAGTAAAGGGGCTGGATATTGCAGCCAAGGCCATGACGTTCTTGAAAGAGGTATCATGCCATCTGATCTATATTGTCAACAAAGATGAAGATACTGAAGACCTCAAGAACCAACTCCTTCAGGAAGGGATTGAGCTGAACCAGCTTACTGTGCGACGTTTGCAAAGTTCTAACTTGGAAAATTGGAAGAGTCAGCTGTGTCAAGTCAATCTTATCATTATGCCAGCACGAACAGAGGGCTTCGGCACAACCAACCTCCGTGCTATTTCTGCTGACCTCCCAGTACTTGTCAGCCAGAATTGTGGTTTTGGAATGGCTCTGAAGAAATTACCCTCTGGAGAAGAACATGTCATTAAATCAAATAAACCTGAAGTTTGGGCAGAGAGGATAAAAGAAGTCCTAGAAAAAAGGCCAGAAGATCTGATGTCAGAAGCGAAGAAGCTTCGCAAAGAGTATGAGGAAAAATACAACTGGGAGAAGCAATGTGAAGATCTTGTTGACAGAATGCTTACAATGTTTCCAAGCAAACAAGGTGTGTTTGATTTATCACAGATTCACAGAGTGCTTGTCCACGCTAAGAGAAGGTTCACTTTGAGAGCTAGCTCTAATGGTATAGCAAAATTTAATGTTGGTGAATTGTTGATTTACCTGAATTTACTCCCACTCCAGGTTTTTTTTTTCTCTGAAGAGTTATAGTATCACAAATTTTTTTCTGCATTGTACAAGAGGTAATTTCAATGGCATCATATATCATTCAATAAAATACCTATGAATGCCTTGAGTTACAACTGTTGAGTGAGTCTCAACTATTACAAATTAAATACAAAATTTCTGCAAAAAGTTGTTCTTATTTTTTCTTATATTTTGAAAAAGGGAAACCAAAGCTCTGCTCTTGATACTTTTAACTCAAACTGCCTTTCACTAGCATTGTGTTTACATCTTTTGTCCTTAATGTAGTCCCTTTATTGGGAGACGCAGTGGCCAGAGGTCTGTGTTCAAGATCAGGCAGGTCAATGTGTTGTGTTCTTGGGCAAGACACTTTTAGCCTCTCTCCACCCAGGAGTATGAATGGGTACCACCTAATTTTCAGGGAAGCCTGAAGAAATGCAGGGGTGGGTAACCTTGTGATGGACAGTGGAGCATTCTATCCAGGGGGAGTGGTAATACCCCTATTTGCATCATGATACATTGAGACCTGGATAAACTCTAGCTGGGTGGGCCACTAGGGTTATGTACAGTCACTCTACCCTTACTTTTACTCTCTTTATGTAACAAATAGAGAAGCCTTGACTGTGCTCTGTTCTGTTGTAAAGCAGGAAAGAAGCAGTTAGAGCATGAAAGAAGTGTAGGGAGGAACACAAGACATAGTTGAGTGTGTCTCTCCACTTCCTGAGTGCTCAGCTTGAGTGCTCAGCTCTGTGTTTTGTACTCTGGTAGATTATAATGTGGCTTGGGTTCAATTTTCGAACTTGGTGTCTATCAAATGTGGGTTCATTTTGTTATTGGTTTTTGTCCTTGCTCAAGAATTTTTCACAGGGAACTCTACTTTTGTTTTCCTCTCTCCACACAAAAAAAAAAGATTAACACTCCAACTCCCAATTTAACATGGAAACAGTGAGCAAAGAAATACTTTGTGGTTTTTTTATTTGTGTATGTTTTGATATATATTTTTCATTGTTTTTAGCAACTTGATTAAAAGAATGTCTTTTCTTTCTCTCTTCAGAAGATTTCAAACAATGTGTTGAGCACGGTGAAGAGTCTGACCAAGCAAGGGGAGGGGATCCAGAAGTCCAGCAATGTGAAACCAAGGTAATGGTATATGAGGAGAGAATGCCTGAAAATGGTAACCTTGGAAGCCCAGAGCTGAGGCTTGCAGGAAAAAAGAAAATCAACCAAAGTGAGAGAAAAGCTAACAAGGAGATGGTTGATGTTCTCCAGAGCAGGACTCAGGAACTGAGCCTTGTAACAAGAGAGTCTGAAAGTAAGAGCATGGACTACAAGGAAAAGGTTGAAATTGTCCAGGAGAGGACTCAGGAGGTGGGCCATGCAGCAGCAAAGGAGGTCAAGGAAAATGGAAGTGGATTTGATCAGGCAGATGGTGCCGCAGCAACATTAGATAGTGTTAATGATAGTAAATCAAACAGGAATCAGACAGGAAAGCCTGTCAAAGCTCAAGACATTCCTTATTCTATTTTGAGTAAAATCTGCATGAAACTTAACATAAAGAATGACTTGTCTTTTAAAGATTTTCGCCTGCTTGGAGAAAAAATGGGATTTGATAAAGATTTGACAAAAGTTTTAGAACAGAAAAGTAATCCTACTTATGAACTTCTTCAAATGTGGCATTCAAATCCTGAATCAACTGTGGAAAATCTTTTAATGATACTCAAAGATGATGAAATGGAGAGATGGGATGTTGCAACCATTCTGGAAGACTGGTTGGAAAAAAAAGGGATTAAGAATTAGTTAGAAATAATGAAGAGTGTATAATATTAGGGTGGTTTGGCAGGAGGAGACAAATGTTTTCAGTGTTAACTACAGTTGATACACTGCACTGATAGATGAGGTGCTGAAATATTTTCAGTGGCAGAACAAGCATGTGAAGGGTGTTTCCTGCAATTAAATTGTGAGATTTAATCAGCAAATGTAAAAATGTTAGCATAAAAAGTACAAAGGTAGGAAATATTATAGGAGTATAACTGTTGTAGTAGTGGAGGAGTTGAAAAAGACTGATAAACTGTTTTAAAAAACTTTTAGTTTTTGAATTTGGAATTTTAGTCTTTTTTGCATTAGTCATCAATCTTAGGTTGACAATATTAGCACAAATAAAAGTTTTTGTGAATCACAAGTCACAGAAATTGATAAGCACAACTGTGTAGCAATCATAGCCAAAGCTGTTTATTTTTCTAAATTAGATGGCTTTTTAGCTCAGTGTTCTCCACAGATTTTGAAGAAGTCTGCTGTGATGGTAAAGTAACCAGAGCTTCCAAATCAAGTGCAAATTCAAGCTACGCTCGAAATTGTCTTACAAAAAAAAAAAAGGGAATTGTTTTCTGTGGCTTTGTCAAACGAAAGTAGCGGGCGCTTGAGACGTGAGTATCCGGCAAAAACGCCGGCTGCCAGGGCTTGTGGAGAACACTGTAAGCATTTATATATAGACTAAGTAAGTACTGTAAGAAAGTGGTTCATAAGCAGAGGGTATCCATGTAATGGCCTCTCACCTGGTACTAACTTAAAAATAAATATCTGTGATTGAAAGATTAAAATAATAATAATTCAAAATAGATAGGTTATAATAATAATAACTCAAAATAGATATTTGACATTGAAACTGGGAGAAAAGAAATGTGATACCACTTAAAGTAGTGTCACAAAGAGAAGAAGTCTTTGGTTTGAAGGTTTCTTTTTTATGTTTAAGTGTAACTTTACTTATGTTTTATTTAAGAAAAGGTGATCTTTTGTGAAAATGTCACATTTACAATAAGCTTTTTGTAAATAAAGTTTCACACATTGTATCTGTGAAGTTTTGGTTGTGGTTAACATATACTTCCAGTTTAAAAACACAATGAAATTTTAATGAACAAACTCTTGGATCCTCAGTCAGTCTTCTTGGGTTATTTCCTTTGTTCCGGTTGTCCACCTTGATTAATTTGCGTTGGGTTTAATACAACTCAAAAGAAACTGGTGCCATAAGCCACTAACCATCATCAAACCTTGGTTATGAATTACCACTAAGAAGGGGTGGGTAGGGAGTGCACACCTACATGCTATAAAGGGCTTTGCTACGGAACTCGTGTCCGCATCTTATTCACAGTACATACCTTTTTCAGGGGCGCGAATGAGACAGCTGAAAACAGCTAGAAATACAATATCAAAGAGGTTTTATCCCTAACAGAAGTCAGAATCTCTCTTAAAATATGTTTTGAGGACACTATGTGTAGCGTTATATGAATGATTTTCACAAATTTCGGCAATTTCGCGGGTCACTAACTCGTTCGGACCCTAATTGCTACATGTGGGCCCACTCTTTTCAAGGGATTACTTTTTGTAGACGTAGGCAGACATCTATATAGACATCTATTAGATGAAGTCTTCGAGGAAATGATAAATGGATTATAACTTTGTACACGCGATCTCTCGATATGGCGAGTGGAAACTCAGGTAAGTTAGAGGCCTCTGTCATTCATCTAAATAGGGATGTTATTCTGTAATTAACACTAAAATGAGCTTTGAAAGTTACCAGCAGACGCCCAACTCCGTTAAAATGTTTAAATAGTTCACTTTAAGATGCGAAAGTTTACTATAGGTAGTGTATGGCAATATTACGAAACAAAAAAATTAAATTCGATTTGGCTATCATATAAATTTTGAACCAACTTACAAACTGTATGACTTGGCAATTTGGTGACTGGATTCATTTGCATTGCGGAATTAAGTTTTATTCTAATATATCCTCGGGACTTGAGATAGATATTAGGGGCATGTCAGTTGTTGAAACATTCGAGAAATTATCTTGAAAGACTCTTTGTTCTGAGCAAACCGGAAATGCTTATAGTCAATTACGGCAATAACATAAGGTAAAATTTCCGCACAGCCCCATACTATTGTAAAACAATTCTGTTTTCCCAATGGCAATGTGTTGTTTTTGTCATTGTTTCCTCTATCCAAAAACTGAATGCATAATGTAGTATGGGGCTATGCAGAAATTTTACTCTTGAACTTGCACATTACGAAACAACGTGAACATAATGCAATTACATGTAGACCCAAATAGCCATATCTATTTTCTTCCATCATGTATTTGTGAACTTATCACGATGGAGAGGTTAAAATAACTTGGTTTGAAATTTTAAAAATGTTGTCTAGGTACAACTAATTTTAAGTTATCTTAAACATTAAAATTTAATTCCATTTGAAAGAAAGGTATTGGTTGGAGTAATTATGATACTGTAAGATCTCTGTGGTTGATTTAACAAATGCAATCACCTTTTTTGTGGGGGGTAAATATGTTTGTTGGGAGTGGGGTTTCAGTGATTTCTAAAAAGTTTTTTTAAATGAGATGAACTACAGGTTTTAAGATAATCTTAGTTTAGTTTACTTGTTATTTCATATTATTTTTTGTCTAAATTGCAGTTTCAAAACTGAATGTTACTTTGGCATCAGATGTTGATGGCTGGAACAAAACTGTCAATGGACAGTTAGTAATTGAATTGGGAAGAAATGACAGGCTCTGTGTGACTGGTTTTGTGCCAAAGAACACACAACAACAGCGAGAACATGCCAGAAGTCTAAACATTCAACTTGTTGAATCTAAGGACCATGATGGATTTTCATCAGCAGAGCTACTGTGTTTTCCTCCAGATAATCTTAATATTGATGTTCTGTTCATACATTCTCATGGAACTAATTTGGGTCGACAAGCTCAAGCCATAAAAGATTTGAAGAAATGCAAATGGGTTCAGGTTGTGCATTCGTTTCATGAAGAATGTCATACAGCTAGGTATGAAAATGAACTGCAAAGGAAAATGTGTGAAAAGGCTGATGCTGTTATTGCAATTGGTTCAAAGACTGCAGAATCATGTAGACGAGCACTGCGTTATTCCTTAAAACAGGAAAATGTCATCAACCTCACACCAGGTGTTTGTGAAGACCTTATTGGTGTGCGCCGGGTTTATGAGGATTTGGCAACCTTCCATGTGCTAATAAGTGGATCTTTGAGTCATTTTAGCATCAAAGGATGTGATGTTGCAGCGAAAGCAATCAAATTATTGAATACACCATCTTATCATCTGACTGTTGTTGTGAAGTCACATGATGAGACTGCTGGCATTACAAAGGCTTTGCTTAATGAGGGGATCAATTCACAACAACTGGATGTGTGTGTTGCTGGAAGCCGTGAAGAGTGGCGAAAATTGATGTGTAAAGTGGATCTTGCCATTAAACCTTCAAGAAATGAAGGATTTGGAATGAGTGGTCTTCTTGCCATTTCTGCAGACTTACCTGTGCTGATCAGTGAACACTGTGGACTTGGCATGGTTCTAAAGACTGTGTTATTTGGAAATTCACACGTGGTGGACTCAGTCAAACCAGAGGTTTGGGCTGACAGGATACAGCAAGTCAGAGATAAAGACCCAGAACTTCGCCGCGAAGAAGCAAAGCAACTGAGGGATGGTTACACACAGAAGTTCAACTGGAAGAATCAATGTGAGAAAGTAGTGGAGACTCTTTGTAAACTTGGCCAAAAGATTGGTATGCATGATTCAAATGTAACAGTAACAGTGACATTTGTTAATTATTAAGTTTTAAGGATTTACCAACAATATGGCATTAAAATCTCTCTAGTTTTCAGCCCTTTTGTGTCAAGTAAGAGCAAATTATCCTCGGCCACCAACTTTTCATTTTTCAATGGCTCTTTATGATTTCATAGTATCTCAACAGTATCATGTACCATGATAAGTTCTTGATTGTTGTTATTGTGGTGGAGAGAAGACTTGCTCTTTTTTTTTAACCCTTTTCGCCCCAACATCAGTATGCATATTCTCCCTAACATCAGTATGTATATTCTCCCTAACATCAGTATGTATATTCTCCCTAACATCAGTATGTATATTCTCCCTAACATCAGTATGTATATTCTCCCTAACATCAGTATGCATATTCTCCCTAACATCAGTATGTATATTCTCCCTAACATCAGTATGCATATTCTCCCTTACATCAGTATGCATATTCTCCCTAACATCAGTATGCATATTCTTCCTAACATCAGTATGTATATTCTCCCTAACATCAGTATGCATATTCTCCCTAACATCAGTATGCATATTCTCCCTAACATCAGTATGTATATTCTCCCTTACATCAGTATGCATATTCTCCCTTACATCAGTATGTATATTCTCCCTAACATCAGTATGCATATTCTCCCTAACATCAGTATGCATATTCTCCCTAACATTAGTATGTATATTCTCCCTAACATCAGTATGCATATTCTCCCTAACATCAGTATGCATATTCTCCCTAACATCAGTATGCATATTCTCCCTAACATCAGTATGTATATTCTCCCTTACATCAGTATGCATATTCTCCCTTACATCAGTATGTATATTCTCCCTAACATCAGTATGCATATTCTCCCTAACATCAGTATGCATATTCTCCCTAACATTAGTATGTATATTCTCCCTAACATCAGTATGCATATTCTCCCTAACATCAGTATGCATATTCCCCCTTACATCAGTATGCATATTCTCCCTAACATCAGTATGCATATTCTCCCTAACTCAGTATGCATATTCTCCCTAACATCAGTATGCATATTCTCCCTAACATCAGTATGCATATTCTCCCTAACATCAGTATGCATATTCTCCCTAACATCAGTATGCATATTCTCCCTAACATCAGTATGCATATTCTCCCTAACATCAGTATGCATATTCTCCCTAACATCAGTATGCATATTCTCCCTAACATCAGTATGCTTATTCTTCCTACTCAGTTCTCTAAGATTCCTATATATGCTGACAAAGAGAATTTGTTTAATCAATCAAGGGTTTCTTATGTTGGTGATCTTTTCTTTTGACATGATCAAGGAGTGATATTGTTAGGAGAGTTTAGATGCTAATCACCCTTAGTGGTTACAGGGTTAACTGGAATGAAAGGGTTAATTACATTACATTCATAGCCATTTTTCTGCCACAGAGCCTGGAAAGTCCTAGTAGTTTATCAGTTATGAAATACTGTTCTTTTTTTATGTGATTGCTGTGTCTTCAGTCAAGATTGCTATATCAATAGTATTTAGATTTTGGAATTATTAAATATATTGGGAAACAAAATATAACAAGCTGGTGTTTTGAGCCAACACCTAGCATTTTGATTTTTAAGGCCCTGGAGGTTACTTGGACATAGAACATACATTTACCTAATGTTTCAAACTACATGCTACATTGCACTCTGTTTACATGTTATTGTAGAATTTTTGTCATTTTATGTATTATTTCTCCTGTTACAGAGGGACCTACAGAAAAGCAGGACCAAGAGGAGGCAGTAATGAAACTTACTAAAACAGTTGAAAAGACCAACTTATCTGATGAAAGCTCTACCAGAGAGGAAAAAGACACTAAGATGAAACAGGATGTGGTAGATGCTGGAAGAAGCCTGGCAAATGAATGGCTGTCAATGAGTGTCAGAAACTTACCTCTACCAGTATATTCGAGAGTCTGTTTGTCACTGAATGTCCTGAGAGATGTGCGATGGGATGACTTTCGAATGCTGGGTGAGAAAGTTGGGCTCTCTAGAGATGAGATTGACTTTGTACAACAGCAGAGAAACCCCACTGATGAAATTCTGAAAATATGGTCATCAAATCCCCATGAGGCAACAGTGGCAAAATTGATTGAACTTTTGAAACACAAAGATTTTAGAAGAATGGATGTGGCACAAATACTTGAAGAATGGGTTTCTTCACAAGAGAGATGAATGAGAAGTACAATAATTAATAGTTAGCATTTTTAGAAATTCTTTCACTGTAGAAATGCTCTAAAATCACAATAACAGCATTTATGAGTTGTTACTTCAAAGGGACTTAAAGCTTTTAGATGGACATTTTTTTGTTTATTTTGTTTTTATCTTCCTTAATCTTTAATTAAGATGTTCTTATAATGGCTGACTGTTAATAAAGTACAACATATTGGCACCTCAGTTTTGTTAAGCTTGTGGCTATGTCATGTCCCTTACGCATTTAAAACCAAATAAAATTTATAAATAGTTGTATTAATATAATATGAAGCAATATTTTAGTTGTTTTGTTGGATTTCTAGGAAAAAATGTTACCCAACACTTTAGCAAACAAGTGAGGTGACAAAATTCCCTACTGTCAGAGAATCAACGATTTTTTCTTTTCCTTTTGGTTCACAGTAAACATCAATGTTTGACTGGGAATGTCAATGAATCAGATGTGGAACTTTCCATGTTTCTTACATAAGGGCAATGCAAACATTATTTGTCATGGTGTTTTAAAGGAAACAATAATTTTTATTGCATTATAAATTATGTATCTTATGAGTTTGGTACTGATGGACCAAACTCGTTTTAAATGTATTAAACATTTCAAGGAAATTTTGCCCTTATTTAACCCAAGCTTTCTTATACTATTAATTGAAACTGTATCAATAAAAAATATCAGTCAAAAAGTTGTGACAAAATTCTATGTTTACTCCAGGAGAACATGATTGGCAACACAGAATGCTTTGTTTATTATGGTCACTAATTTTGACAGTAAAATGTATCATTATGCTCTGTAATTTAGTATTATCAAGTGAGTTGATAATGTAAATTGGCCACTCTTAAGAGTTTAAAAGCTGATGTTTCAAGTGTTAACCCTTTGTTGGAGCAATTGGAGGAATTGTGGATTGTGTATGTTTATGAGCAAAAAGTGGAGCTGCGCTATTGGTGGGAATACAGTGACAACAAAACTATGTATCATTATACTCTAATCACTCTGAAACGTGTACAAAATATTTTGTAATAAATATTCAGTAAACACATAGTTCCAGGCAGTTATTGATGTCCATCAGCATATATTGGTTACTTTAACACTAAGAAGACATATTCTCCTACGGTTTACATAAAAGTTCACACGCAAGAAGAAAAAAGCAAGTGTAAGAGATGCCTTTGAATGGTTTCTGCATAACTTACAATCTCTTTAATAGCAAAACAAATCCCACCACAGGCACCTCAAGCTCCAGCTGTGAGATGATCATCTTGCATAATAAGAGTTATGGTGAAAATATGAGGTATAGGAATATTTATGACCACTCTTAAGAATAAAAAATATAGTCAAATTCTCAACAAAAATACTTCACCTTACTTTCACAGTACATTGCTTCTTTTGTGACCGCTTACTTTGTTGCAATGAGGCCATTTTAGAAAGTTATCCAATTCTAGGTTAGAGTAGTAAACCTAGAAATGAATAACTCACTAAAATGGCTTCTTTTCAACATAGTAAGCAGTCAGACAGCGAGCAATGCACCATGGAAGTTCTTTGCCAAAATTTTTGTCACAATGAATTACTGTCTAGGAATGGCAGTTTAAATTGCACACAGAGCTAGCATTAGTCATTCATCTCATTACTCATTTCTTTGGTTATTTTTAAGCTTTATTTCTATTTTCTGTTTTTAAACATAGATGGTACTCCAACAGGTTGAAAGACTCGCAGTGGATCCCTTGGGCCTGGTATCATGTAAGGAATCAAGCCTGTCAAAAAATTGCACAAGTAGAGTTATATACACCATGACAGGGGCAAGTAGACTGCAATAGATGGAGCACTTTGCAACTAACCAACTGCAAAGTGTAGTGCCCAACGGATTGATGTAGAAAGTTAGGATCAGTGGAAAGGTCTTAGAATTGTCTATACTGTATTCTATTCTCTCTTACATCACCACAACCTTTTGTGCTCCTGTGCACTCCTCCTTGAGTTCTCTAGGCCACATTCACAAAAAGGCAACAATACATCTTAAACTGATAAAATTCCACAAAAAAAATCCCAACAGCATACCTTTGTCTCGAGCTTCAATTATTGCCTTTGTTAAAAGTTTGTGCTGTTTTTGGCAAACACCTGTAACAAAAAGAGCAGAAAAAATTAATGCAATTGAAAACTCCCCCTCAATATTTTAAGGAAAACAATTGGGTAAATAAACAAATGATCCAAGCACAGCAAAAAAAAAAAAAAAAAAAAGCTGTATAACTGGGTTTTCCATAATTTTTCCCATGAGCAGCTGCCAATGGTGTAATAGCCAGCTGTGCCATTGGGTGAAATCAAAACAAGAGAACTTGCTTGAAGGCTAAACAGACAGCAGTCGGAGGTCTTATGGGCAGCAGTTGACTGCCACTAAGTGCCTTTTATTGAGACTCCTGGGTAGCAAGTGCTCACACTAACCAAGATGCAAATTAAAAGGTAGGCACATGATTAAATTACTCGAGTTGGTTATGATAGCCTCAAAGAAATGAAAAAGAGAAGGGTTACTATGTGTAGTGCTATATTTGTCCTTACTAAAATAACTTCACCAATCCTTTTGTAGAAAGCACTATCACCTGTTTTGATTGTTTCAAGAATCTTTTCTGTGTGAGGGCAGATGAACTGCGACAATAAACCCACATCCTGAAAATCAAATTTAGTGCAATCTTTAAGCTGTTGAAGTTTCTGAAAACAATTTCTAATGTTGTGCATTTTCTATACTTCTACAAAATTTTTTTTCTTCACTTGCCACCAACCACTGTGCCAGGCTAATGTGTCAGTCAATTTCGAGCATCAACCTCTCCAGTTTTCCCACACATTTGAACTTTTATAGATTAGCTCATTCAAATTCCTGCCAGCCAGGAAAAATGCCTGTGACTTCCCTGGAGGGAGGAAATTGCAACAACCTGAAATTCATTGCAAGCTCAGCCATAATTCCACGTTAAGAAAAATCTAGGGTGACTCAATTGGCACAGTTTGTAGATCGACTAGTGACCACTGACTACATAGCACAACTTGAAATCTAACAAGTACATGATTGCCAAAGACGGAGACTACTCCCCACAAAATATTGCATGACCTATTCCTAGGCACCAGCAAAGTGTGAGAGTATACATCTTCCACTACCTTTGTTTCACTCAGTCAGAGAAGGAAAGAAGGATGACACACTTCAAGCATTACCATGCCTAACTTGTCCATGCCCCATGGGTACAGTGGAGAACCATAACTGTTACATATTTATAACCAAAACCACTCATAAAATACCCTGACATTGGGCCAATTTGACAGGTCACATGACCAAAGATACAAAAAAGACCCCAGCCACCAGCTGTATATTATGATAATTTTACTGAATATGACAAAATTAACAAACCAGTTAAGTAAAATGGTATTGTTTCTACAAACACAAGTAGCTGTTAACAAGTTATTACTTTTTTAATCACTCACTGTATAAACCAGCTCATAATTTCTCTCTGCTTTAAGTTGACATATGGGACAGGGATTGCTGCATACTTTGGTACCAGCCTGAAAAAGAAATAGGTTGTTGCGTTCTACAAAATTCATGACTCATCACTGGTTGTTAATAGTGATGGCAACAAATATTTGGATATTCCTTTTAGGTATCTATAGAGCAATAATACTCAGCTAAAATGCTATTGATAATAATGAGCAACTATTCACCAAAGCAGAGGTAGCTGGTAGTGGATATTTATTAATGCCGGAAGTGGCAAGATAAATACCCACCACTAAACCACCTAAAATGAGGTAAATGGTTGTTTTATTACAGTAAAAAAAAGTATCACTCCTACTGAAAAATATGAAAGTGTGCTTCCACACAGTGTAAACAACTTGGTCCATGAAAGCAACATCATTCATCCATGATATTATGCTTATTTTCAACCTTGCAATCCTTTATATATTTAAAACTACTATATTAACTATTCTAGGCTTAATCATCATAAAAACTCTTTTTCTATCATTGAGGCTAAAATTTGGAACAGTATTCCCGAAAGCTATCGAAGTCTGCCGAAGCACATATTCATTATATATTCATTCCCTCTTTTGTCAAATAATGTATGCAAAATCAAGTAATTCGCATAATTCGTGTTTTTGTAATTCGTGTTGTATGTCCTTAACACCGCCTGCCTAGATTAGCTCGCTATTTGCAGGAGGTGATTATTGTACAAAGATTTTCCTGCAAACTTAATAAACTTGAAACGTGAAACTTGAAACTTAAAGAAATACAAATTACTATTCTAGAACCCAATGGGAAAACTTTGCAATTATTCCTCAGTGGCTGCCTGTATATATTTAGACTTAACAACAGCCAAAGGTTCATAGTGCAGTCCAATCACATTACACAAATCCCAATTTTGTTGCAAGATTAATATAACAGAGGTCAGATTGACCTGGTGGTAAATACTTGACTGTGTACAGCCACTACCCTGCCCTAAAACAAAACACCTTTTTTAAAATTGTTTTCAGAAGGCTAGGGGAAGCTGTACACTGGCTTTTCAAAGCAACAGGATATTTCTAAAGCAGGCTCTCATGTGTACCTAACCAAAATTTAAATAAAAACTTACAAAGCAGTTCCGTCGCGTTTTCTGTCAAAGAAACAAAACACAAAAGGCAAATTTAGCAATTAGACTAGGAGTGCAGCAACATATCAAAACATAAAGCTTTCCAAGGGAAAAAATTCCACAAAATTAAGTCCCACAATTGGCAGGTAAGCTTGTTGTATTGACTCAGCAACAAAATCACACAAAATGCATCACCTTCTTGTCTGTAGACTTCACAAATACTTAATTAAAGAATGACTTTATAATTAGAGAAAGAACTTTACCTGGGGTGGAAACTGGCCTTTAAAATTTCTTTGGAAATTTGTCCAGATTGGTTTTCCTCCTTGAGCAAAAATGAAATGAGTAAAACAAAAACTTATCAAACAATTAATATATTGTATATTTTTAGCTACTTTAAATCAGAGCTTCCCAAGTTCTATCATTATCACAGTGAGAATGGTAAAGTATCATTAAAATTAAAAATTAATCTTGTTTCTGACAAGTTGATACTAGACCACAATAATAAAAGAGGAGATAGTCACAACATGCTCAGCCAACTCAGCAACTGTGGTGTTGTAGGAATAATAGAACATAGATTAACAGCAAATGAGAATTACTGGGCCAGAAAACTTGAAAATGTTCCAGAGTCAATCTACAAGATATAAAACAAAATTTTACTTATTTTGATTATTTGCTATTTATTTACATATTGGTATAGGTTATTGCTTTCTGCTTTATTCAAAAATTAATAATGCAAAGATCCTTTGCAAGTTAGAACAAATGACAAAGAACTTACCCTGGCAACATTTCCTTCAGAAATTTTTTTATGGTGGGCAATTTACACTATCAACTCAGTTCAGAAAGCCAAACTATCTTAAGTTGCAATAATCCCCACCGATACAGCACCAAAGTTTCTTTAGAACTTAACCCCCTTTATTCATTAGCTTGAAACCATTGATAATGATTTAGACTTTGATTTAACCCTTAGACTACTAACAGTGACTAGCATCTAATTTCTCCTTACAATTAAGTCCTGAATCAAACATTGGGGTCACAACAATAAAGGAAATGATGACTAAGCACAATCTCCTTGTTGACCTCATAGGAGATGTTTAGAGAACATTATGGAGAATTTGCATATTAATAAAAGGGTGTAGAGGGTTTTGATTAGCTTCTACATGTATACTGTAAATTAAAAAAAAAACACACACACACAGAGACACATACTTATCAGTAGAATCTGGATCAATGATTCCTCCTTCAATTTTTCCAACTAGATAATTACGCATTGCTGAAGACATCCATTGCTCTTTTCCTGTGAAGAAATTAAAAAGAAAAAAAAGACAACAAAATAAACAAGAATACTTTAATGTCACATCCAATTGACCATAGGTTTTAAACTGGGTTTACAAACCTTTGGAATTCCATCAAACAAATAAAGATTTACAAGAAGAGATGTCTGTGCTGACAGATCAGCCCCTTCATCTTGACTGAAACTGTAAATATGTATGCTGAACCCTTTAACTTCCTCATCAAATTTGTAATTCTCCCTACTGTCAACTGTACAATTCTTATAATGTTAGTTCAGAGAATTTAATATGAGATCAACTAATTATTTCCAAATTGATGTTTTTCTTAATTCTTATTACTTATCTGTTTGATATTGTATTGATATTGTAAGGAGAAATTCTGTCTTGATCACTCACGGGAGTTAAAGGGTTAAGTTAAAAGACAAACAGTTACCATATTGCACACTTCTAAGGAGTTCTGCTGTAATGGGAGTGATGACTCTGTGGGCTTTAATATTTTTCTTGTCACTTGAATGAGTAATTCCTATAAAATATTGTGGGTACATTAAATTTTATGAATAAAGATCCATGTTCCCTCACAAAGAAATCCCTTGATATCTTATTAATATGAATCGCACAGACAGTCTATTTCAAAGTGCTTAGTGACCAAATTCTACAATGAATTCCCTTGTAAGTAAAACTGGCGATGATTAAGCGAGTGTATTGCCAATAATCATGTACATACATGCAGAAGGTACATTCATTAAATAAATAGAACCCAAAAAGTACTTATACTGCATTTAAATCCCCAGCAAGCATGGTCCCTGGAAAAAATTTTTCCGAAAAAAAAGATGTAAAAAAATTACGAGCGATTTTTTATTATCAGGCTAACGTAAAAAATTCAAAGACTGCTAAGTTGTTAAGGAAGGGGTTGCACATGACATATTACCTCTGGCCCAAGAACGTCGCACGAGCCATGATTGATCCCTTGGGCGATAGTTATATAACGATCTATCTCTGAAACAGAAACTAGAAAATCTTTGTGGAATTTTACGTCCAAAATCACACAATGAATTCATAGCAAGATTCTTCGGTAATACTCGAGGGAAGGCCGCCATATTGAACTTTTTCAATCTGACCCAGTCTACTCACTGACAGATATTTTTGATTGATGGGAAATTGACCAATTGGAGCGTAGTTTCTTTCTTTGACTCTTATATGTCCATCGTCCCTTTGGGGTGTTAGTGAGAGTCCAAGTGAAAATTGGTAAGCCATGTTACTCGGAAAATTCTCTGCCAGAAATTTGCGGTGTTTTCTTCCTCACAAGTACGATGTGAAGTGGAAATTTCGACGTGGTAACAATGTTGGACTAATTTTGTTCCTTTTGTTTATTTTTAGGTGAAGAAATGCGATTTTAAAGAGGAAACTATCCACAGACAGTTTGCAGTTGAGCGGCCATGTGAAATGGCTGCTCAAACTAGTTGTCGTGTGCAATGCGTGAACTTAGGTCGCCCCAAATTCTTTTTAAAATTTATGTACACGCCTAGAACGTGTATGTATTGACGAAAGAAAGTTCTTTGGGGAAAGGGTTATCGAAGTGACGCACAGTGCCCAAGAGTAAGTTGGTTGAATATGAGCCTTTCTGTTTCGATTTCACTAGGCATATGAAGCCACCATTTACGTTGCTGCAAATAAAGCGGTGTAGCGTGGTGGTTTAACACGAATTGTGTCCTTCCTTCTTTCCTTCTCGCTCAAACTAAAACGGCTTCGATGGAGAAAATAAGCAGTCTGAGATAAAGACTGTCTCGAAATGGAAAATCGAAAGATCGTAAGGAAGGTTCCGCGAAAAACATGATGATGCACACGCTCTATACGAAACTTGAATGGATGCGTGAACTATTAACGTTAGATTGGTTGACTTTCGAATCTGATATATTATGTCTTACATTTGGTTAGAACATCTTTCGCGAACTCTCAGTTAATTTGAGAGGTATTTGAGAAGCAGTGAATTCGGTTCTGTGTGGCCACAACCAGATTAACAATCGTAAGAAGTCCGTCTTCGATATTGCGGAGTTTAGTCAAAGTTGCGACTATGGAATGTTGGATTTTCAAAACAAGTCTTTTTTTTTGTCCCTGAGTTATCAGATACGAAAATTTCTTGACTTACTATTTTCCCCTTTAACTATAACAAGTGCAGGTTGAGGAAAATTCAAAAGGACGCGAAGAGATGAAGGTTACCAAACGTGTGCATTAATATTCATGAACAATGAGTGATCTTAAGAACTCAGGAATTTTTAACTTATACCAAGTGACTACTTGAGTCTTAGAATTTTCAAGCAAGTCATGATAAAAGTGAACTGCCCATACGAATGTTTATTGGAGAAATCCTTAAGAATATTTGGCATGAAGTTTTTGCAGACTAGTGATCTTTGAAACAAGAAATGCCAAGTAATCCTAAGTTTGTACATCCACTGACTCCTTCAGATCTGGTGTTTATGGGTGATCAGTGGCTTGATAAGATGAGAAAAACTTCTGCTTCATTCATTTCCTGTCAGAGGTGTCTTTGATGCAACAAGGAAGTGACAATCAATGAGTTTTTTCCTCTTTTGTAATGTAGTACATATAAATTTTACCCAGTTTCTGAGAAGTAATTGTGATTGGCCACCTTTCTGGGATCAAACTATGATAAATGAATCAAGCTTTTGTTGAAGATGTTTTTACAAAGTGAATCAGATCAGCTGATGCTAGTGCTCAAGGAGTTTTCATGATGTTCACTAGATGTATACACACCTTGCATTTTTGTAGTTCACAGGATGCCAATGTAGAATTGATTCAATCTAAGGTTCTAAAAATTTTTGATTGTGAGGAAGTTCGCGCTTGAAGTTTCATAACCTAGCAGATTGCTCAAGCAATGTTTTGGGGCACAAATATAATTTTGCTCCACTTGTTATGAAAATTGGAAAACTAGACTGAAGAAGTAACTTAATATTTATATCCACCCCAAAAGCATTTGTTCAATACTAGCTTTCTTTGTCTTTTTACTCTTGCCAGAAGACACTATGGTACAATAACTATTGTTGTGGCTTTCTCTGTAAAAGGAGATTTGTGTAGAATTCTTGTAGATAATGAAAAGTATCCTCCAAAAAAACAATATTTGCAAACCAAGGTGTGCAACACCAAAATGTAATGAAGAAAAAAAAAGATGAAACTCGAGGCACTGTCTCTAAACATTTTTTTTATTATCTCTGGTGAAGTTATTAGCTAAGGCTAATTTCACTTATTCTTTACAACAATGGACTAGGGAAACACAACTTTGCAAAAGGTCAAATTAATGACATTTCTAATAGACAGCAATTTTGTGATATTTGTTGTAATTGTTCAGTTATTGTCTCTTGGTAGCAATGTTAGGCAAGATGTGTTTTGATTCCCTCATTTATTGAGTAAAAGAAAGAAGAACAGAGTGTGGTGCAACCCTCGTTATTTACAAAACTCCATGTTGAAATCTGCCATATAAATTTAGAATGAGGTAGAAATGTCCCATTCTGACTTGTAGAATCAGGTTTATTGGCAGTTAAAACAACCCAGTGTAATCCAGTACCTGATTGTTATCTTTATACCAACAGATTATTGTTGCATAGCTTTTTTATTTACTCTGCACGCGATAACAGATACTTGTAAGCACTAGCAAAACATGACAGCACTTTGGATAATGGATGAATTCTAAATCCTAAATTCCCAAATTGAATGAAGAAATATCAATTAATTATTTTTAAACTCCAGTCAAGAAATATCATAAATTGTGTTTAATCATTGCAACTGATATTTGTTTCAATTGTTTTTCTTCAGGTGAAGGACTGTTGTGAAAGTTGAGCCTGAAAAGAGAGAAGAGCTGGAAAAAAATATGGTAAAGATGCAGTAAAAGGAAAGAAATTAAACTGAGCAGTTGAACCAGGAAGCAAACCTCATCCTACAAGAGCACATCTACAACATCATGCACTTTTTCAAATTAGTCTTTCTTTTCTCCATGTCAAGGAGAGAAGAGATTTCTTTGTTAAGGAGGAAATCAGATTCTTTGCTGGAATGAAAAACCCACTGAAATTTCCTCATTCCCATCATGTCACTTTGTTGCTCAGTTGGCAGTAGTTTCAACTACTATTTGGGTGACACCTGTTCGAATCTCTAGAATTCTGAATTTTATCAAATTTCTTTCTGTAGTTGCTCTAATTGCAGTTCACTCGACAGAATCATTTCTTCACTAGAATTGTTCGTTACTTTCAGAGCACATCAGGTGGTGAGCCTCACACTCTGCTGAATGCTCTCAAACCAATGCTAGGTTGTTTAGGAGATATCAAGGCCCCTCAAGAGGTGGTGCGGATCATAAGGTATGATACAGGAAGGTTGATAAGTCTTTTGTACAATTGTGTGGTCCTTGTCAGTAAGAAACTTTTTGAAAAGGGTATAATGCTTTCCATTCTCCCATCATCTTGATTGTTTTAACTTGTTTCCAGTTTAATGCGAGATGCAGAGAAGTTGATGAGTCGTTGTATTTACTTGAACATCCTGAAAGCTACTATTTCAGCTGCAAAGGAAAGTGAAACTGCAAGTGAATCACTAGAAAAGTATGACTGCTTTTTACTTCTACTAATATTAAGCAACCACTATTACTAGAGTGGGCTCTGTTATTGAGCCCAGCCTAATTAAAGAGTGGTTGTGGTAACTTTTGCTATTGATTTTCTCTTCATTATTCATTATTGATATTTGTCTAATTAAAGTGCAACTCAGTCACTTTTTTTTCATGTCAAATATATTCCACAATGACCTTTGGATTTCCTGCAATTATGTTAGTGGAAAAATCCTAGTTAGTTTTATGCTACATGAAAAGCTCTCGATGAAAGCTGTGTTGGATTTTCTGGTCTGCTTCTCACTCCTTAACCCTTTAACTCCTATGAGTGACCGAGACAGAATTTCTCCTTACAATATCAATACAATATCAACCAGGTAAGTGATGAGAATTAAGAAAAATATCAATTTGGAGATAATTAGTTAATTCAATACTAAATTCTCTGAACTAAAATGATAAGAATAGTATGGTTGACTGAAAGGAGAATTTCAAATTTGATCTGTGAGTTAAAGGGTTAATGATCTTTACACCTTAACATAAATATGTCTATTCTCAATACTATTCTTAACACATTTCCTAAGGTGCTGATAAGGAGAATTAGTTGTTTATTTTTAAACAATAAAGAGCTTCTTTAGTTGGTGATCATTTCCTTTATTCATGTGACCCTCATGGTTGATTCAGGGTTAATATAGTAAGGAGAAACTAGATCCTGGTCACTCTTAGGGGTCAAAGGGTTGAAAAGTGTGCTCTTGATTGATAATGTTTGAATTATAACAGATTATTTTTGACCAGTTATTAAATGCCCACTTGTTGAGAATAAATGCAAATTTGCTTCTTGGTCTCAACAGGTTTATGAGTGTAGGAGGCTGGAATATACTGAATAAGTGGTTAGTTGAGGCAAAGAAAACTGAGAATTTTCCTGTGCTATTGGAATTACTGGAGGTGAGAGACCTTGTTGCATGAGTGGATGAAACTTTGAGTAATGTGTTTATGCATATACATTTATTTTAGTGTAATGTGTTTATAATTTAGTGTCTTGTACTGTGATATAGTGCTTATATTGCAATGTACAGCTACCAATATGTTGCCTCAAGTCAATCTGTGTGCTGTGTTGCAACATTGTCTCTCACTTTTGATCCTACATCTTTTATTCAGGTCTTGAGAGATCTTCCTGTAAATATAGACACTTTAAAACAAGTACGTTGATATTTCTTGAATAAAATCTGATTGGTTTTCTATCATTGTTTTTCATTACTTAGCTTTCATTTACTGCTCTGGAATGAACAAGAAAATGTTTTTGACCCATTTACATTCATTTATTGATGGTTTTTATGTTTGAAACATTTATCATAATTGCTGTTTGCAGTACAAAGCAGGATGTTCTTTGCTTTGTTCAATTTTGCCATTTTTCTCAAATAATACTCTAAGCCTTTTTTACTTCATGTGTATGATCCCTGAAATCTTCTTACTACCCATCAGCCTAAATACAGTCTCTGTTGAATATTAAATTCATCAAAACTTTGTGCACATTCAGTTGTGATATTGAAACCAAAGACCACTAGATCATGGTTAATTTGGTAGAAAACCCCAATTATATCTAAAGAATGTTTTGTAGGGCAATACTGGCAAGATTATCAAGCATCTCACAAAGTTAGAAAATCAAGGTAAATGTCATTTTGAAATTCACTTCAATTAGAGAAATGAGAATAATTTGGAGTAACATGGGTTTGGTACCACTGATGAACTCCAACGAGAAGCAATGGTATTTAATTTGCTTTAGACTATTGAAGTCAGTATGCTCTAGATCTGGCTTAGTAAGTTTCTCTAGGGTGTCCTCTCATATAGACTGATTGATTTATATCCTTTTTTTGTTTTAGATGTCAAGAAGCTTGCTTCAGGAATTGTCAAACAATGGATGAGTCTTGTGAGAAATCAGACAGGAACATTAGGTATAAGATTACTCTGCAGTGTCACTTTTGAAGTCATATACATGTACTTGTAAATGTATTACAATATCAAGGCTTGATCAAAAGTCTCCAATCACTCTCTGGCTGTGCATGTTTATCCTAAATTTGTTTGTCCCTTTCAGAAAAAGGTGACAAACCTAAGCTGAATGGTTCTGCTAATGGTGAGGATACTTTGCAAGGCTCCAAGCAGGGTGAGTGTACGCACATGTATATTAATTGAACAGAATCTATTTGGACAACACTGAGAAAATGGCTAAGAGACTTACCATATCAATGAATGTTTTGCAATTACCAACTAGATTGCAGGTATATCCTAGTGTATTTTAAGTAAGACATTTTAAAGCATTGTATGAAAGAATACATGTAGGTAGTTAAAAGTGAGGTTGTTTGCTACCTTAATAAGGTTTGATTGTTTGGTTTTAGCTGTTTCTTCAACTGAAGGAAAGCCTGCCAAGAGAATGAGGTGAGATGGTATTCCAGATCAGAGTAAATACATTCAGTTTCCTCATTTGGTGCTTTGCATTGTCATAATTTTATATGTTATAACTTTTCAATCACATGTCCAGGCTGATAAATATTCCAGGTAACAAATTAAGGCCAGCCTAAAAGGTACTTATTATAAATAATAAAATGCAAGACAACTTGAGTTATCAAATTTTATTGATTATGTTATAGAGACAACAACTCAACAGACTCAAACAGGTCACCTCAAGTTGAGAAGAAGGCTAAAACACTGAATGAAGTTAAAAGTGATGTCAAACAGAGCATGGCACAAAAGAATGTTTCTAAAACAAAAGTTATCCCACCTCAGCCTAAACGTAAGTTCCTGTCTGCTTTATTTCCCGTTTTCAAAGTACATGGAAGAGTTGAAAGTTCACAATTCACTGTCTATGATCAAAATGAAAGATTATTGCTGATTTTCATAACCTTTTGACCCCTGAGAGAGACTAGCACCTAGTGACTGCACCCCTGAATCACACATTTAAGTCACAAGAATAAAAGGAATGATCACCAACTAAAGAAGCTGCTGATTGTTAAACAAATTCTCCTCATCAGCACCTTAGAAAATATATAGAGGACAGTAAGGAGAATATACATACTACTGTTAGGGTGTGAAAGGTTAAGGGATGTACAGAAGATGGCTAAATTGTATGAAGGGTCAGAAATCATTTAGGAAGTAGTTTTTGTAGACTTTTTCAAGTGATGGAGTTGAAAATCAATAGTTACAATATTTGGCAAGCAGTGGTGTCTCATAAAGTGTCAAAGATCCTTTAGATACACATATATCAATTAAATCAACTTATTCATGTTTTCCTGAAGTACTCACAATAACCTTTATTGGTAGCTCCAACTATTTATTATTTGGAGAGGGGATAAAAAACAATTATGAAAAAAAAATTGTCTGTGTGAACAAGAATACAGGAATCTCCCCCTTCATAAAATGATGGTCAGTCCCTTACTCTTTGTGCTAAGGGATGGATCAGTATTATAAACTAGAAACCTATCCTTTTAGTACTTGTGGTCATTTGCTCTCTATTTTTGTTTTCACTAGCTGTTGCTATGGAGAGTGCAGGATTCATGAATGCCTTAACAATTGCAGCATCAGCTGCCCCTGTGCGAAAAAGAAAACGTGTGTCCACAGCTTCAAAGGTACTTACATGTACATCATCAATGTGGTATTTCCCATTCATTGAGTCAAGTCATTCTGAAACTGTCTTACTATTCTAAATGAAATATAAAAGGCCTCTTTGTTTGTTTTAGGGTGTGTGAGTTCTGTTGCCCCTTTTAGTACCAGAAGCACTGACACTATTTTCCCCTTTACCTGCAACATTGGTTACCCAAAACTGTAGTGCAGTTTGCAAGTAGTCTCTACAGCAGCTGGGAAACTGATGGGCTTTTTTCACATGACTGGGTTAGCTATTTCAAAACCAGATCTCTGGCCTTACTCTCTAGCTTTGAGGATTTTTAGGGGGATACTTTTAAGAGAGATGCTTTTAATATCTTTATAGACTGGAACTACTAACACCACAACTTCAACCTCTTCAGCCACAACCACCAAGGTAAGCAGTCTAAGTTGCAATACAGTATACGCAGATTTGCAACTTGTTAGTCTTCTCCAGTCTCATTTTTGTATGAAGAAATATAGGTCAATGTAGAGGCTACTTTTAACAAACCTGTCTTTCCTAAAATTTTGTACAAAATTTCTCTTGAGCTTCATGCATGTGTGTTTGTTCAGCCAACATATACAGGAATTCTTGATGCTATTTTGGACAGTCAGTCACAAACACATGGTCAAGAGGATGGAAGGGAAAAGGAAAAAGAGAACAAAGATAAAGAAGTGGATAGTTCAGGGTAACTAACTCAGGATTTAATCACCAATGATTTAAACTTATCATCATATGTACTGAGGCTAACATTGAACTATATGTAAGACAGTAACCCTCAAGACAGTTCATGTTACTGCTTCATACCAAACAAAACACAGATTCACTATCATAGTGTTCTTAACAAAAAGTTGCAAATATTTTGTAGATGATGCCGAAAATTAGATAAGTTTTTTTATTTATTTATTATCTTCTTGGTAGTGTTGTGGGTATATAATACAAGTTATTTTGTCTATTAGCATTTTGATTTCAATAATAACAATCATCTTGTCTGCTGATTTTAGCAATAACAAGTCTGCTTCATCTCCTAATGGCTCACCTGATGACACATCTGCACCAAGTAAGGACACCAAATGACATCTATGTCAGAGCAGTATTTATATCTTTTACTCAGACAAATCAGCCCTCTTTTTTATTCAACTTCTTCCTTGTACCTTTTTTCAAAATTGGATTAAATATATTTTTCTCATGAGGAAAGCATTATATGACCTACAATTATACACATCAGTTAGTGCCAAACCTGAAAGCCACAGTCCATCAGAGAGAATTTTTCCTTGGATTTTTTTTAAATAATATGGTCATCAAGAAGCAACACAAGAGAGATTCCTTTTTGACTGAAATATAATAATTACTGGAATTTTTTATCACTCAGGTGGAGATATTGGAGATTTTAGCAAAATTTCAGAGGTGAGCAGCTACATTGAAACTTCTTATTGCAACTAAACTCAGTTTTTCTCAACTGTCGAAATTTAAACTTATCTTTTTAACACTGGTTCTCTTTGACAGCCATCTGAAAAAGATAATTCTCCAAATGCAGGTAAGCATTACTCCTGTTCTGGAAATGTACATGTGCAACATGAACAAATTTAATAAAGAAAATTTCCTAAAGTTTGGGAACAAAGCACCTGAAATCACTAAAATACAAGGGACTAAGTAGCACTGTGTTGAAATTCTCCCAAAATGATAAAACATTAGAGTTTATGTTCTTGACCCAACTCAGAGTCATTTTAGCCTGAGCCACTTGGGGAGGGTTTAAATGATACTAAGAAGTACCCAAAACATATTCATACCCAAGAAATAGTTTGTGTTACTCACATGACTATGACTTTGGAAGGCATCAAGAAAATAAAAGTGATAATAAAACAGTCTGAACAATCACATGAGCATAAGAGTGGGCTAAAATACATTTCAGGCTGCCAAAATCTCTATTTTAGCCTGCAAAATGTGCCAAAATGCTTGACCAAGTGTTGATAAATAGGAAATTGGAAATTTTAGCAACTTCTTTGTACTCCACCAAAAAAGGCAGTATCTATCAGCCAAAATTAACAAAATACATGTAAGCAATAAATAAGGGGAGGTCATTACCAACACCAATCACATTTTTAGGCTCGCTAAATTCACATTGTGATTGATGCTTGTTTGTTATTTCTTCAGCATCACAGGCATCAACAGATACAGTAACATCAGCAGCTGATGATTTAGAAGAGAAACCAACAAAGAAGTCCAAGAAGGGTAAAAGAGTTACATGGCCTGATGATGATGCCAACCTTGCTATCTTCCATTACTTTGAGATGGATGAAGACGAAAGAGGTCAGTTTGTTCCACTTTTTTTTGAAAATTTGGTTTACATATTTCCACTGCCTGTGCATTATTTATTGTTGAATGATGAATTTTTAAGATATCACTACTGGGCAACTGGAATTTCAATCACTAACACAAGATGAGTTTCACTTTGTATCCCAGATTGGAAAATGAAACTTGAGTTGTTGTCTATTAAGTGTTTTTAAAAAATATAATGATCATACAGAAAAGGTGTTTATATGTGTAACTATGAAATAATGTTATGTGTCTATTCTGCATGAAATACTGCATAAACACTTTTGGCTTATCAGCATTCTTATTTTCTTTAGCTCTGGTTAGACATCCTGTGAACTTCCTTGATGCAGCACATAATGAAATGGTCAGGGAGAGACAGGTAGGTGTATTTACCAAGTTTTATAGACAAAAATTGTGAAATAATTGGTCACATTTTGCATTTTTTCAGTTAAGAAAATAGGTAGTTGTCAGCACTCTAAGCTGCAAATATTTTGGTCACCAAGTGGTGGTGACATAATTTTAGCTAATGAAATTAGTTTTTACCAATTTGGCAACCTGAGTTCAGCCCACCATTTCCAGCAGGTAATTACATACCTTTCTTATTGAGGTGTCTGTGTAGTCTGAAAAATGCATGATTTTCTGTTTCAGCTTGTGGAACAAGCCAAACGTTTGAGTGAAGACATAATGGCAGAGAGAATCAAGGTATAGATGATGCTTAATCATTGTTTGACAAGGGGGAATTTTAAGTTTCAAGTAGGTGGTCTAGGGGAGAGTAGTCTAGTGGGAAAAACACTTTCCTTGTTTTCAATGACTGACTGTTACAACTACCAACCTGAGCTGAAGTGGTCATCATAGTCATGTGACTCTGTGACCACCTTTACTGAGGTAGCTAAAACATCAGAAACTATTGCCATCAAGATCCTTCTCAGAATTCCTCTTATCTAAACAATCAAATCATCCAACTTCAGTTCTGCTACACCTTAATATCAATCCTTTCCTTTATTGTGTAACTGAATTTTTAAACTTACATCATATTTCATAATTTGCCAAAAAGTAATCTTGCAATTGCCACAAGACCTGCATTTGTTTCAGTAAACCTGTGATCTACATTTAAGCACATCAGCTAATTAGGTCCTAAATCAACAATAATCTGTTTGCATGTTGTAGTGGTACAGACCCAGAGCCTTAACACTAGAACACCAAATGGAAAAAGGTTCAAAGAGTACGCAGAGGCAAATACAGGTATAGTGCACTATGTGTCCAACACACTCCTATATAGGAGTGTTCATCTGTTACTTGCTTTACTCTGTGCCGAGCAGCAACTGATACATTTTACCATGAGCATACTTGTAAAGATATACATGATATGACCTTCTACAGTGAAAGTCAGTGGGGGGCATCTTGAGAGATTTTGTGCATACATGAGATTCAAACTTTTAACACATTCAATAACTTTTACTGTGTAGAAATTATTGAAAAGCACAGGTGGGACTCAAAAAGACACATGAAGAATTTATCTTCCATTTTTTCCCTAAGTGTTATGTGGAATGCCAGTAATAATTACTAGACACTAAATAGATCATTTTAAACCATACACAGGTCCACTTTTTTATGACTGCCAATGTTGCAACATTCTTCAATTTATTTTGCTCTATTTACTCTGTAAACCCTTGTTTATTATAGATAACAGTTCATAATTATGTGATTTTTTGGCTCACAGAAAACCAGAGAAGCTAGTATACTTGCAGATATATTTTTAACCAAGTCAAGGTAAAGTCTTGGTACATAGCCAGTTTTTTTGTGCTTGCCAATGTTTTAGAAGCTCTCTTTTCCCTTTTGGAGCATGATAAGAATATCACTGATGCACTCAACTGCACCTGGTGCACCACTATTTTGTTCTTACCAAATTTTGATGTCATCTGAACAGATACAACTGGAATGGATTTGTTAACTAAACTTGATTCACATATTCCTGTGTTAGAATTATGGTAGTTTGATGTCCAGAAGTGCTCTGCGTTTTCTCTAATCTTTCCAGAATGAGTAATGTCATTGGTAGACTAAGTTTTACAATTTGGAATAATTGTAAAGCCAGTGTTGTCAGATGCTATTTCCTAACCCCATGTGTGGTAATTTAAGTGGTTTGCTATTTTGATGTTTGATCAAAATGGGTTATGTTCTTATTACATTTCAGTTTGCCTGACAGCCCAGCAGAACCTGAACCTGATAACCAAAAAGGAAGTCCTGAAGAACCCAGAGTTATACCACATGATGAGGTACATGTATTGATATATAGCAGCTCGTACAAGAGATAGATGGCAAATACTCAGCATAACTAACTCTCCTACTGGCTGACCAAGATGTGGATCTATGGAATGTTTTGTTGATTAACTGAATGACTGTCTGACTGTTATTTTGTATATATATATTTCCTGCAGAAAGGAACCACTCATGTACCTGCCAAGGCTCCAGTTGTATCTTCTAACAACAGCAGTGTACAGCTTCCACCAGCACTTATGTCACTGTTGTCATCAGCATCCTCAACTACAGGTTTCCTGTTACTATTAAGATATTTCTTTCTTTTCCTTAGCTGGTAAATGGTCCTTGTTTTGTGTTCGACCAAAGTGAGTTTGTATTTTTTTAAGACGTCAGCAATCTCTGTTTTTGTTTTCAGCTGGGTCAGTATCTCATGGAAGTGGTGACAGAGGACCTTATACAGTTCAAGCCCTCCTTGATAAAATTATGGCAAGTAACTAGACTGTCATTACGCGTATTCCAATGTTCAAGTTTTACAATATGTTATATAATTCTTATAGTATTATTGAACAGTGATAACGAGTTAATTTGCAATTTAGCTTGGGATGAAAAATGACAAGATGTTTGAAGAACTAGTTTGTTTTTTTATAGTTAAATCCAAGAGACTTAAATTATATTAGGAAATAATTAATACGTAACTGCAATGTGAATGTTCTTGAGAGGGCTGTTAGTCATTCAGAAGCTGCCTTGAACTTTCAGTCATAACCTCAAGTTCCTTATCTTGTACTGTTTTTGAAACTTCTTTCTTTTTTCAAGGAACTCGGTAGTACATGCTGGGTTTCCAATTATTTTTTGATATTTGAAACGTAAATAAGTTCTGAACTTGTTCACAAACTCTTCGAATATCTGTTTGTTTTAGAATCCCTCCACGCAGGGTAACCCACCCGACATGGCATCTGGTTCTCAGTCTCTTCCTCAAAATGAGCCAGGGAGTTCCTCCTTACCCCCAGCCCTCCAACATATCCTGGAACCTCTTCAGCAGAACAAAATGGGTCCTCCACGGATGCAGGGACCTGGACCAGGATCCATGCCTGGCATGGGTGCGGGAGCAGGATTGCTGGGTGCAGGTAAAGTCAATTATTTTGTCAGCAGCAGCTTTTGTATAGTGGACAACAGGTTCGACTTTTGATGTGGGTCACAGGCTCTATAGGTTGCTAGAAGACTTTGGTTGAATTCAAAAAGGCAATCCCTTCTTTCTTCACGAAAACATCAGTGTAAAACTTGTCAAAGGAAATGTTCTTGATTGTGTTCTGCAAAATGCGTGTTCAGTTCACATCAGCCAATCTTATTCGTTTTTCTAAGTGAATAAACCATGCAACCACCCTCAGGCCAAAAGTACTTGGTGGTTTTTTTTTCTTAGATATCAATTACCTTCAAGAATAACCCATGAAATTCTGCGTGTACTTTCTTCTTAAGTATGGAATTAGCTGGCGGTTTTAAGAGCCGTCGATGATAAGAGTGCAGGCTGCGAAGCTACAGATTCGTTCATAATCTCTATTCTCAAGAGCCTTAAACAACTTAAAAGTATTTTGATAACAGGCCATTTCTGAGTTCATGAACCCTCACTTTCAGAACGTGGTTAAGCAGAGATTGAAGATTTATTTTGATGTGAAAGGCCTTATACTGGACCCTGGTACTAAAACAGAGACTTTGTACATCTTTAAGATCGTGTATTTAAAAGTGAAGTAAATATTTTTTAAGAATACCCACTTCTCTATAAGACTGTTTAACAGAGAGGCTCCCCAAGCAAAGGGAGATCATTTGAGAAATGTCCTTCGTCAGTAAATGTAAAACTTCAATTATTTTTAAACATTACCAGCTTTTCGAAATGTTAGATGTCATGTGACGATCTCTTGATCTGTTCTCGCCACAGCACCAGGTGATCCAATGGGGAGTCTTAATGTCTTCAGACCATCCGGTCCTATGGGTCCTAGAGGTGTACAAGGCCCACATTTAAGACCTGATATGCCCCCGCATTTTCAAGGCCCTGGAGGCCCTAGACAAGGTCCACCAATTGGGCCCCTGTTTCCAGGTCCAGAGGGCCCCATGATGGGTCCTCGCATGAGGGGACACATGCCAATTCGAATGCAGGGCGGACCAGGTATTGGTAGAGCCATGCCAACAGGTCCTCGGCCTCTTTTACCAGAGATGGTAAGCCTCAAGCTTTGTGTACGTGGATTCTGTCCCTCATTAGATCATGTTAAGTTTCTGATTATAGTAACTGGTGTACCACTGTAAAGAAGTCAGCACTCAATCACTCAACAACTTCTCCAAATGTGTTTAGGTGGTTGATTTACAATTGTATCTTCAGGTGAATAACGATCTAATGTAGAAATTACACTTGCGTCGTGACGCACCACAACTGAAGTAAGTTAATAACCCACAATCCTTCAGACTGATCTTAACACTAAGTGCTCAACCAATAAACTGACAATCAGCAAGTAGTTTGTCTGTTCGGGAATATTTCGGTGTTATTTGCCCGATGTTCTGTCGGGCTGGAAGATCAATCATTAAGCGAATTACAGTCCTCTGACGTCAAAAATGCTTTTTCGTTTATATACTTTGTGTATCGTACGAAAGAAGGCAATGAACAGGAAGAAAAGATAGTTAATTGATCACACTTCGTCCTATCCCAGGCCCAACGAGACGACTTCCACTCGGACCAGTTCGACGATGGAGGGGAGTATGGTGACGAAGACGAAGAAGGCGAACTTGGAGACATGAGCATGCGTGGTAGGGGTCGAGGAATGCCGCGCGGTCGTGCACGTGGAAGGGGAAGGGGCAGAGGAACGCCTCCTGTCTGTCGACATTTTGTGTCAAAACGAGGCTGTCTTAGAGGAAACACGTGTCACTTTTTACATCCCGGAGTAAATGGACCTCCAGTTTGACAGTGAATAATAGAGCGTTTGAAGACGGTGGCGCTAAACTCCTGAGGTCATACTTTTCTTGTTGACAATTACGACAGGAAGCAGGGAATTGGAGTAGAACTTTTTTACTTGGGCATGACATGGAATGTACTGATACGTCTTCAAGTTACTTTATTTTTGATAAGAAACAATAATGTCTGAAGTTCACCAATGGTATTTAATAAGGAATAACACACGGGTAATGCTCTAAGCTTTCATTTACAGTCGGCATCGAGACGTATGTTCTCGAGGTGGCCTAAGCACAGCAGAGGAAGGATTTATAGCTATTGAAGAATGACACTGAACACGCAGTGAAGAAAACTCTCTCTAGTACCAAATCAGGGAAACTAGTCTAGCAAGGAGGAAAAATTACCAAATTTCTTGTGACTTTCTTTTAAACCTCAAAGCCCTCTTAGTGTTAGTTGAAATGGGGTCAAGCAAATGCGACCAATCTTTTTAGTCTGATGGAATAAGGTAGTGATAAAGGTGAAGTGTTTATTAATGTTTCACGATACTTGCGCGATTTGTTTCCTTGATTTGGTATGAATATCCAAATTCTCCTCGCCGCCAATACAAGCAGTGTTGCAATTGCTACAGAAAATACATACCCCAGTCATAAAGGTTTAGGGAGTCGTGCACAATTCGAGACTTGTACTTTGCCCAGTTATTGACTCAAATCTTCTCTCTTATCCATTCATCTCCGTCGAAACTACGGAAACTACGTATTTTATCACGAGCGTTCGTTATTGAAATTATCTTTGTACATATTGTATAGAGTGTGGAAACAGCGCATGTAGAATACTAGGTAGAAATAGTTTTTAAGCGATATCTACTTGAAAATATTTTGCAACACAGCTAGAGAATAAATGTTTCGTATTTTAGTCAGTCTGAGTTTCAGCAGAAAGTAGAAGATTCAAATACAAATTTTTAGAGTAATCTCAACGTGATGCAGATCCTTGGGAAGCAGTCTTTTTTGTTCTTGGTTAAGGTATGAATAACCCCAACGCTTTTAGTGTGACATTTCATTTCTGTGCTAGCTAGTAATATCTTGATTGGTCCAGCTGCAACGAAAGTAGTTTTCTCATGGTTGTCTTTACCTTGTTTTCGCCGTTGTCCTTATAATTTACCGCTATTGCCTCGATCTGAATAATGTAGTCGATTGTAGAAACTAATTTTATTGGCAACTCGAAAGACACTGGTAATCTACTAATGAGTCAGCTGCACATCCCAGTTCACGTCTGAGTTGATCAACGAGGATGTCACCTTTTAAAATCGCCTCGCCTTCTAAAACAGTTCACATTTTTTCAGAATGGACTTACGAGAGTTTCTGCCAACTTAACCTTTATCAATCCATTTTCTATATTAAAATTTTGCAAGAAGACATAAGTATCTTGTGATAAAAGACGAAACAGTTTTGTGACTCCAGGTATGGGAGTAAGACTGAGTCATGTTCGTAAAACTGGCTCGAATTGTACAACACAATTGCAGATAAATTATCTGGAACCTCTTCATGTCTGGGGTTCGTTTCTGACGCACAACGTTTAAATTAGTCACTGCTTTATAGTGGGAAAAAATAAGAAATCTGGCAAGAGCCGCGATGGTACAAAGCAGTACCAGGTGAATTGCGCAGTCTTTAGAATTCATCGTGAATACAATTGACCAATGTGATTCACGTTCAAACAATTATAACTACGTACGTTGATAATCATAGATATGAATGAAGTAGGTGGGGGTTCCAAATATATTTCCTTGGCACTGTTCATCGTATTGATGTGAATTACTTTCACTTGTAATCAGTTTTCTTTGTTGATTGCCTCACAAAAACCATTTATTATGTACTAAGAGACAGTTGATTACTAATAGTGTTGTGTCGGTGGTACAGCTATGCTGGAAGTGAGCAACTTTGTTGGTTACACAACAATATAACAAAGAAATGTTATTGCTAATTTATACTTTTATGGGTTGGAGAGGAATAATGATGCGATTTTTTCTGTTTATTTCACATTATTTCCATGAAAATGCAAAAACCATCACCACCATGTGTCGTCAAACATCATTCCTCTTCAGCCTTTTGAGATTTAATCGTGTTAGTGTTAAAATTATCATTTGATGTACACTTCCTCTATTAAAGGCAATTTCAACAAGTGAATTTCCTTTGTGCAATTTTTATTTGTCTCGTTTTGAGTCGCCAGACTTTCGCATCCACCCAATCTTACAGAAGATTTAGTACAGTGTCCTTCTTTTTCAAAAATATGATAACATAGTGTTATGAAGTATTTTATTAGTTTATAATTCATTAGTCAGTTCAGTGTGATGAAGTGTTTCGTTTATATTTAGAATGTAGTTACTATTCGAATTTGAATTCCGAAGTTATTTTGGTTAAAGCTGCCGTGGTGAGTTTCCGAATTGTGACAGTCTTGACTAAATTCCATAAATGGACGTGCTTAGTTGGTCTATTGACCTTGATTTGAACGCACGAGGGTTCTTGTTTTGGCTAACGTAGTCGAATTTTGATACAGTTGATCAGATGCATTATGTTCAAGTCTCGTGAGGTTGTTTGGCTCAGAGTTCTACTTGAGCAACTGCTTATAATCCAAGGTCAGCCAGCTGGCATGCCCACCTATATCTGTCAGTAGTGTATGTAAAGGCATTTTCTTCAGAGCTTATTTAGCACAGAGAAGAGAATAGAATAGACTAGTAGAATGTAGACAGAGTGGAGAAGAGTACAGTCAGAATCCTGTAGTTGAAGTGAGTGTTTGGCAGCACAAATCAACGAAAAGTATTCAGTGAGAATCAAAGTGTGAGAGCCTAACAGATTAACCAGGTTTTCACAGAATGAAGTAAACTTGGATGTAAGTAGAATTGTGTTCTGGAGAACTGATAAGTTAAAGAAAACAATAGATAGCACTCCTATGCTCGCTATTTTTAATTACATGGCGAGGGCGAAGTAGATTTTTAATGCCTCTAGATGAAGTCGACGGGAATGTCGAAAAAGTACTCAGTAGGTAGGAAGAATATACCTGTTGTTCAAAGCCTCTGTTATAAATGGTCTGATTACCCAAGTTTAATTCAGGATGCAGTAGATGTGGATTTTCAACTTTTTTTCGTTTTGGAAGAGAAATCGCTGCATCGCCGCAGTTTCAAGAGACGAACGTCGCAAATGAAATATCCTTATGGCCGGAAAGTTATTTAACAAACATTTCAAGTATGTAACATGTGCAATTTCCAACGAGCACGCCTTCGAATATTCAGTATGATTGATGAACGAAAGTACAAAGAACTTTTACTTAATAAAATGATTCAAAGCGTCAATATTCCTTTCCTGATTGATTTTTTAAAAAACAGAAAAAATAATTTTGCTGTGATAGAATGTAAGGTGACCAGGTAATCTATTTTAATACATTATTCGTGGCCGTAGGCGGGGTTTTCTTACGTTGGTTTCCTTTTGACATTTAGTTGTAATACAGATTTAGTTAAAACCATGGGATGTCAATTTTCTTGTCAACTGAGGTAAGGGGGATGGGGTGGGGCAGGATTTACTCAGTGAACCCACTTTCTTAACTTCCTCCTCGAACCTGTCATCTTTCCCGTGAGTGACAGACAGTAAAGGGGGAACTGGACGTGATTTACTCCACCTCACCTAAACTACCTGACGGCAGCAGAAGTAACACAGGGCACCCAAACAATTAGAGACTTCGAGAGGGTAAACAAGAGCGTGGCAAAACCGAAGGTTTAAAGACGAAAACAATAACACTGCACTTGCGTTTAAAAATTTGTGCAGTTCTTAGCCGTCCTGTGTAGAACAGTGACCATGGAAAGCACAAGATTTCGTGTGCTCTAGGAATGACAACATCGACGGCTACTCAGGGGTCTCTTTTCTACTTTGGAATTAACTCTTCATGTTATGCTAAAGGCGAGATCTTGTACCACCAGAAACGATTGATATACATCGACCAACTAGTGAAAGTTTAAGAAAAACGAAAGGTCGTTTTTAGGTGGCCCTCCAAATCTTATACTCTCTAATGACTTCCAATCAGAGAGTGCATCTTGGCTTATGTAGAAAACTGTTACCTTTTCAGAGCGACTTCGTGGATGAAAAAGTTCGTCTCTTCCTCTGTAACTGCAGTAAAGTGCTCAAATCAACTTTGGAGGATGACTTTTTTATCCCATTAGATGCAAGATTTGAAAACTGACGAATATCTCGAATGCAATATTCAACAATTATTCCTTGAGCGCGCATTGGATATGAGATGGCAAATAGCAAACGAGGAAAACCTTCTTTAGATCTGTTTTATTTTCTTCATCTTAATGTTCTGTACACGTTACTGAGCACAAGAAATTAAGGCTCACTTTTTGCCTTTTTGGATATTATTTACATCATACTATATCTCTTTATCATACAACAACAAGTCAATACTGTTTAAATTATGAGAATGAAAGACATCCTGAATACAACACCAACTCTCTTTAATTTAACACAAACTCGCGTCTCGCATAAGACTTGGGATATCCTTCGCTTTCCCCTCCTCGCCACACCACCCCGCTCCTAGTAATAAGAAGCCTTCGAGGAAGTGATGTTAATAAATAAGCCGATTAATACTTTAGTGATTCTAGGCTTCCTATGATAAACCTTTAACTCCCAAGATTGATAAAGAATCGAATCCTCCTCATTATTATAGAGCAGTGTTTACCATACAAGTGAGGAGAAATGTCATACTAATAAGCCTGGAGGTAATTCCATGGCAGGAACTTAAAATCTAAGGTATTTCTAAGGTAATGTACTGCAGATTTAAGTCGAAATTCATTTTCAATCTTGAGAGCTAAGTTTTTATATGCTTGACTATTGCACTCTTAGTAACCTTTCTTAGATAAAGACAAAAGATTTCCTAACTACTCTTAATACCACTTTACTACTCGTGAAAAACTAATCAGCGCTTTCACCCTTTTATTCTCAAAAGAGAGCAAAATCAGACTCTTCTTTAGAAATTTTATACTTTGTCAAAAAGTAAGTAGACCAGTAAGTAGAAACCACCAATATTTATCCGGTTAATTATTTAAATCTCAACTGCTTTTTCAGGAAATACATGGCATTATCTAACTGAGAATTGGCGAGTTTAAGGATGGAAGATTTAAGTATTATTCAAACTGACGCAAAAGTCTGCAACTGCTATAAATATGCGTTGAACCAATGTGAAGCAGCATCGTCTGAATCTGTAACAAAACAATTTCGGATATTAGGCTAGTGTTCTTGAGCAGACCTCTGTTTCATATGGGCAAAGAAAATGAGAAATTTTGAATCAGTAGAGCGCAAACGAGGCTTATTCTGAAAGGATATTTAGACTATGTGGAAAAAAAGCTACATCAGAGTATGAATAATTTTAATCTTTCTTAAATAATAGTTATGATCCCGTAACATGTCTCAACGCAATTTGTTATTTTTCAGAAAGGATTGTGAGACTGTCTCAGTAAGAAAAGAAACAGTAATTTTCATCTTGACAATATTAATGCAACGTGCAAGACCTGAATTTCAGTAATCCTAGTCAAGTTTCTTCTTCTGTCAGTTACTCGGCCAAAAATTAGCGATGAACAGTATGTTTGTTTGCAAATAAGTTATCAAAAAGGTTTCAGTATTTTGTAAAACAAAAAGGCTTTCAAACACAATTACATTTAACAGGCAAATATTTTATTTTTTTTAATTTTCCTCAAGTATAACGCGACATCTGCACGTAAAAGGTGATTTTTGCGGGTAGGAAAGTGTTAGCAGTCTCCACAAATCACAAGCAAAGAACTGTTCATACTTAGGCCATGATTTTCGGTTAAAAAAAGATTTACGACTTGTTCGTTTAATATTTCATTGATACGGAAAGTATTCAGAAGTAATTATAATACTATGACTTACTCCTTTGAATTTTTTTTTAAAAGAGACCTATTTAATTCTTCAGATAAGCAAGAGGTTGCAAGAGAGTGAGTGGTAACCAGCGGTATAAGGTGTGACGACTTTTAAGCCTACAGCTTATGTTTTTATCTTACTGAAAAATAACTCGTGAACTTTCCTTAAATTTTTTTGCAAAATAGAAATAACTATTTTATCGTTTTCTTGATCATGACTCGACATGTACAATTACGGGTGTGAAATGAAAATTTTTCAGTGGGAAAAAGTTAAGAAAAAATGTAATTTTTTTCAGAAAAGCAAACCTATTTGTTCGAAATTGTTTTCAAGAAGTGTCACGATATTTAGCAACAACGATAAATAAATACAAATAAACCTCAGCCCTAACGAATAGTACATTCTAAACTACCAGCAATATTGAAAGTGTTCTATGTAGTTACTAACAAGGAGGCATTGCCAATAATGCGATACAATATGCTTCAAAATTGTGATAAATTAGAATGAATTAATCATGTCATGCATAAGTTCTAAGTGATTCTGACCATTGTGATTTGTAGTGGTGGGATATCCACCCATATCCCCGGGGTTAAACTGTTGCGGCCGCATCATACATTCATCGATAGCTTGCATTCCATGATCCATAGGAATCTCCCCGGAGTCCATATGGTTAAGTGGTCCTTGGTAAGGAGGTTGGAACTGCGGTGGTGCCATCATTGGTCCCATATGATTTTGCAAATGTTGATATTGAGGCGGAAGCATTCCATAGGGAGGGGGTTGAGATCCCTGGAGTTGTGGGGGAGGGGATAGTGATGGAGGAAGATCTAAACTATCTCTATCGGCTCGCCTTTTATCTCTTGGACTTGACGCTAAACAACAGACAAGGGAACATTGAGTTAGTAGGTGCCAAATCTTTTGGGAGCCTTCCAAGAGTGGAGCCTGAAAATCTTCAATAGTAAGTCAATGGCAGATGTGAAATACTTAAATGACTATGTTGATCTCTAACACAGTTTTTGTAAGATTAGAGCAGCTGTAGGTTAACCTCACGTTGGGGAAGGTATGGTATTTTGAGACGTCGAGGTCAAATTGTATTACAAGTTGAAAGCTGTTTTCAGTTTTGAGTAAACCAATAGTTTATAAACAGTTTATAATCTTTTGAGAAACTCAATGGCACCAATGAAACTCTTTAAATAACAGGAACAGTTTCCAAGTGGGGAGAAAGGGAAAAAAAACTTTCAAAATATCCTGAAATTCCTTTCAAACACAGATCAAAATCAATTTATTTTGATTATCTTCATTTGAAAGAGATCTAATAAACATTTATCAGTTTGAATTTTGATCGTGGGTCTGAAGACACTTACATTTCCCGTCTTTACTTTTTTTAAGACTCCTTTGTCTATTACTGACTCTACAACTTGCTGCGCCATCAGACTCCGGATTGTTCCTTCTCGCAAGTTTCTTAATCTGTTTGTAAGAAAAAGAAATAATAAATCCCTCTTCCCAGGATATGGTGACGAAACAAATTACCTATAGGAGAATTTTGAGAAACGAACACAGATCTAAAGAAATTGTTATCATCTGGATAGGAAATAAACGCTTCTGTCACCCGCCAAATAACTAACTGACAAGTTGATACACAGAAAGAGTGGATGCTAAGGACACTAGACCCTCATTTCATATTTTCCAGCTGACAAACATACAGAGCTATTTAGTTTTTTCTACTGCCCTCGGACGTTTCTTTCATTTCGCAAAGGGTATCGAGAGAAGAAGGCTTTCCTGAGAGAGTGTCATAAATCGCCTCAGCCTCAGGGAGCTGTGGAAGATATATCTTTGTATAATTTCAATATTGATGGGTAACTGATGAATGGTCAAACGTGGAGAAACGAGGATAGGAGAGCACGAAGGTCCCGAACTATGGAAAAAATCACTTGCCAAGCTTAGCCAAATGGTTTTCGAAAATCCCTTTACGCAACTCGCTCCAGACTTCTTACGCCGAACGGTTTCAAGATGGCCGACAGAGGAAACAAGGGATGGAAAGCGCATGGTTAGTTAATCACCGTGTTCCTAAACCATATTCTAATTCCATAGATGGGATGTGAGGTTTCCCAGTATTCAGCTAGGCAGTAATAAAGTTCAGGATAGAACAACTTCAGACCGAAAAAAAGCACAAAACATTGTTCGTGTTACATGTACAGTTACCTTGGCTCTCTGATTTTGAAACCAGACTTGCACAACACGAACGCTGAGCCCTGTTTCTCTTGAAAGCTCTTCTCTGACCTTTTTGACGGAAGACAAACAAAAAACAATTGGTGCCTGCAATGACAATGTCTGAGAAGAAAAGGAAGGGACATAAACTAGATCATTCTAATTCGTAAGTCCGATTTCCCCCGCTCCTTTTGTAGGACGGTCAAAAGCTGAAATTTGAAGTCATGCTGTGGAACGCTATCATCCGAACCTGGTCATTGTTTATCGCCTGGAGGGTGGGATGGGGCGGTCTGGAGGATTTTGGTTTAATCACAATAACTTTACCTGTCCAACGATCCCCCCCCCTTACTAGCAGTCAACTATTCTTAGTCCGGCCTTTATAATTTGTGAGTGACGGCTGCTACTCCCTCCGTCCCCCCTGAAAACCATTTGACCCACCAAAATAAATTCTCCAACCCCCCCCTCCTTAGGCAATAAATTATGACTGGTTCCTAACTTCGTAAATGAGCTTTATAGTGTTAGGCTTCCTACCTTTCTACAAGGTTTGGAGCTAATTTCAAAGGCGGATTTGAATATTTTTCTTTGTTGACTTGTGAGTATTGTTCGTGGTCTCTTTGGTCCTTTTTTATCGTCATTTTCATCATCACCAATTACTGATGAATCGTCAGAGTCTGAATTGTCCGCTTTCTCCAATTTTGTCTCTTTATCATTCTTGAAATTGTTATTAATTACATCTGCGGAGCAGATAGACAGACAAATTATGGGTTAGTATTGGGTGCACATGCTTATGTTCATCTTGATAAGATGCAGTTGAGATGGGTTGCAAATAAATGAATCGTAATCGAGAACAGCCAAGAGTGTCACAGCCATCTACATTCGTAAGGTACTCAGTAAGTTACTAAGCAACATCAAAACTTAAGGATTTAAATAAACAAAAGTGGAATAAACATCCAGTTTACTTACTCTCTTGTTGAGGCTTATGTGGCGGACTATTTGATGACCCTTTTGTTGGAAGTTTTCCATAGTCATCCTTGCAGTATAATTTGTTATCTTTTAACGCAAATTCCTGCCCTTTTTCAAGACGATGACCACACATGGTGCACATAAAACATTGTATGTGATACACATTTCCTAATGCTCGCATCACAAACTCGTTTGCTGGGATGGTCGTCTTGCAGCCACTACATTTTGTACCGTACATCCTGGAGAAGAAATTGAGAAAATTATGACAAGTTGGTCTCCAATTGAGAAGGGAGTCTATTTTCCTTAGTTTTACTTGTAATTTACCAATTTACTGTTATACAACCATCACTTCATATCCGTTTTCTCTTAACACCACTTTTCAAACGGCTTTCAATCGTAATTTGTCAGTCATGTATCCAACAGTCTGCACAATTCAACATATGGTGGACATGCTTTGCCATTTTGCGTTATAACACTTTGAAAATCTCTAATAACAGAAGTAAGCAATCCAAAAAATTAATCATATTTTAAAAATGTTTTCAGTGAGAAATTCGCTCTTGAAAAAGTTTTTTTTCCTCGTCTCTTTAGAAATCTAATACGAAGCACAAGCTAAATCGCTAAAAGGCTCAAAACTTTATATTTCTAACAATACACCGGCATATGGTCCAAAATTTGATTGTTTTCTTACAAAAAAACTGTCATCTCGCCTTCATAAATTCTCGAATGGTCTTCTTTTTTTTCTCGTTTTGATGAAATACTGCAAGACATCAAACTTTCCTTTGGTTTCTTTCGACAGTTCAAGAAATCTTAAGGTTTTATCATTATCATTATTATTGCTTTTTGATCGTCTGCTGTTATCTAGGGTGTTTGAATTTACTTGTAAAACTGTAACACAAAAATGGACGTTGGGAAATGGGGTCGATGGAATCTGGCTGTCAAATAGCACAAAGAGTGCAAGCGCAGTCAACGTCTTAAACAAAACACACCCATGTCAAAAGTTACCATGTTTCCTATTCTATTTACAAAACACACCCTGTTTCAAAGAGCCAATGAGGTAACGAAATCCTATAATTGGCTGGTCTTGTAATTAGTTATAACAGTGAGGTGATAACAACTAGAAAATTTGGAATAATAACAATTATTTACAACCTTGTTGTCAGTTTTCGCCCAGCACTTGGAGTCTGACGTTAGAGCTCATCTCCATGGAGTAGTGAATTATCTACAATAATTTTTGTTACGATTTTACTTAATTTATAGCAAGATTCCCACGTAAAATAATTATACCAAGTTTTTTCTTGTTTTGTTTGTAACAGTATTGTTCAGTTAAAGCTTTACTATTTCATTCATTTAAAAATATAGCGCAACGTTTGAAAAGAAATTTTCAAATAAGATCTTGAGCAGGCACTTTTCCTGAGAGGATTTTCAAAAATTTCTAGGGAGATAAAATGTCTCATTCACTATAACGTTCTTAAGTTTTCATAAGAAGATGCCCTGGAGATTTTGTTGAATTAGCGATCCGTTGAGTGCAAACAGAACGGCTCCACTGAACATTTCAGTTACGCGAAGAAACAAAAAAAACTGTTAAAAGCCACGTTTTGCTGAACTTGTATAATGAGCAATATTTATGCGACTTTCAGCTGGTTAAACAAGCTCTTAAGCTATCATATCGGGTACCATCTTCTCCTATTTGCGTTTGAATATCTCATTTCCCTTCTGTTTACCAACCTGCTGTTTATAACAAACAAGAGGTGTTATTCGAGAGAGAGAATTCACAATGCTAACTTAGTTGTGTTAGTTATGAGTTTATCTGCGAATCTAACGCTCTTATGGTATTTGCTTACTGCGTCCAAAACAAACATTTTTTAGTTTTATTCCACTGTCTTAACACGCAACCGCATGGAAAATAGCAAGGACCAAATACTTTAGTAAACATGAAACGCATATCACTTTTCCGGCCTTTTGTTTTAAGTCAACGTATTGACTTGTGAATAAACCTTTATAAATTAATGTTTTTCCACCGTCAGTTTATCGATGCTGATATTATCATATGAACCTTGTTTCCTGTTAAATATGCTCGCCAAACCTCCAAAGGTAAATTTGAAAAAGCCTTCTGAGCAAACCGATAAAAATTTGTTAAAAGATAAAAATTAAAACTTTGCTAACTAAATTAATTGCAAGTGTTCGATTTCAAAATTAAACGTTGTGTTTTGGTTCATGAATAAAAACAAAAGAACTTTCTTTAAAAAAAAATCAGCCTGTTTCTCTTCTTTTAATTCAATACAAAAATACAGCACTCCAGATAAATTTGAGAAAATTATGTTAGAGACCCATTGTCATGTTAAGTTAGACCGCATTTAATTACTCGGTTCAATGAGGTGTTGCTAAATGGCCAATTTTGGAAGGGTAAGAACGCAAAAAAGACCTGGAAAATGGAAAAAAAAAAACAATCTTGAAGCGTGTTAAGTCCTTAATTTAATAATATCGCAAGTTGTTTATGACTATTGTAGATGAACGCTCGCTTTTCTTAAAAAAGTGCTTGCTCAAAAAACGATTTGGATCCCTCGTTCGTATAAGACCAATTCAGTAAAAGCCTGTAGTACATACAACGTCAGTTTAACCCGAAAGCTTGTTGGAAGATAAATTGGTTAAGATGGAATTCAGTGCAAAGTTAACAAGACAGTTTTTGTTGTTGTGCAGTCAAAACTCATAACGCTTTTGAAAGGTATATTGCATAGTCTTCGTCAAAATAAGCGACAGGTCAACTGCACAATTCAGCGCTCAAGTCGGAGGCATAGAAAGTAATCATATCTACTTATTCTCAGTAAGCAATAGGCAACCTGAGGGGTTTATGTTATGCAATTTAGGTAGCCTTGCACTGTTGAAATGTCTGACATTGACTGTAACAGGTTGTGCAATTATTCGCGGAAAGATACCACCTCCAAACTAATTAAAAAACCTTATGCTGGTAAAATATACAAGCTCGTGATACGTATCCATTGAAAGAGATCACTGTGCTTTAGAAAGTGAGAGCTGGTGCATTTTAGGAGCTAGAGTTGAAACTGGATATTGAATTTTTCAGGCTTATTAAATCTTCTTGTCAGACATTGTTCTAACTGAGCAGAACTCTCTTTTCTATTCATAAACTAAACACATGAAAGCTGTTGATAAAGATAACTCACTTAAATGTGCAAGGATACCTCGATGCTTGAAACACACATCGGAGCTGTTATTGGTGGAATACCGAATTAGCAATATAACAACTGTAAAAACACACAACACCGCAACCTTTTCAAAGTGAAAACAGGCTTTGAAAAGACGGACTGAAAAGCAGAGACTCGCATTAAAGGTTGCTATCAGAGCAATAATACACAAGGTCAAATTCTTGTTTTTGTCGTGGCAGTTATTGTTCCCATATGTTGATATCTAAGCTGTTTTTGTAGAGGCAACCTTGGTGGTGAAAATCGCTCTCATTTAACCCCCATACAATTTCGTAGATAAGGATTGTTTTCAGAACAAGCTATTCAAGGACTTTCAAATGTTTACACTAAGGAAAGATTCAATTTCAAAAACATAGAAATATTTTGGCGGGTTGTCGATGTACTCTAACATGTTATCAATCCTCTATACATTCCAATTAAAATCGTATCAGCGTTTAAGACAAAACACCCCGTTCAAGACAAAACAAAACCAGCTCCAATTTCGTTGGATATCAAACGAGTCTGAGAGGGCCAAGTGCGTTTAACTTCGACTTTCTGGTTAGAGGGCAAGGTGTGTTTTATCTCCAGATCCGAACATTTAAACATAAGCATCCTAGCGCCTCAATTGTCCTTTAAGGACAACTCCAACTGCAGTTTTACAAAAACTTCATAGAATTTCATCCAAATCGCTCTGAGATTGCAGGTTCTCGAAGATCAAATCCCGCCTCCTCAAAGTGCAATCTTGCACAAAGCAACCCGAAAACGTTCCGCTTCTCACACTGAATGAATTCCACAACTACTTAATCTTCGTTAAGTCTTCATCTGAACGCTATCTTTAGTGTATTCTTACTTGTATTACAAAACTAAGACCTATCTTTAGCGAAACTATATCAAGAGATAACCTTCTCCTATCACAAGGTCGTTGCGCCTGAAAGCCGCCAAATCAGGGAATTTAGACTTGCATCTCTTTGCGATAACCTGCAAAAGTCTTCTAGTCTTAAATTTCCTTGTCACTTCATGTTCGTAGCTCTATATCTGTAGCCGGATGTTCTTTTAAAGATAAACTTCTAAGAAGAATGAAATGTTTCAAAGATATCTTGCTTTAAAGATACAGTTTAGGCGCATTTCATAAAAACAAGTTGGTCTTCAGTCGTAAAACATATGTACAAGAAAACTCAGCTAACAGTTTAATAGGAAGATTAGTCTAGTGGATTTAAACAGAAAATATTAAAACCTTACTCGACATGAATTTGTTGTGTTTGTTAGGCATCGATGCATTTACCCGCTGAGAAACGATTATCTCCGAATGATGTTTCAGACCAACAATCTCTTTGTCTGCTAAAAGTTTCCTCTTGAAATCTAGTTGACTGAACAGATGGATTATTCTCGTTGTATTTTTGAACTACGAAAGAAACATGTTCAGTCATCCAATTTGGATCGAGTTTATGGCAGCTACACGATCAGGAGTGTGTTACAACAATTAAAAATAAAGTGTTCTTGTCTTATTGTTGACCGAACTTAGAATACTATTTCTCTTTCTCTAACCTACCAAGAAACCGAAACACGAAACCGTGAAGTGATTCACGGGCTATTAATAGTGCTACTCGAGTAACAGAAAAAATATGTCGTTATTTGACATAAGAAAGAAGAGGCGACGACTGCTTTTGTAAGCTATATATTATAAAGCATGGTCGAGACTTCTCTTTTGAAGATCAAACAACATACACCGTATTTATAGAAATAAAAACTTGTGACAAAGAGATGCGTCAACGACCGACAACTGTCAAATTCAAGCACTTTAAGCTGACTAAATCGAACAGATTTCTCGCTTAAGTCGATTAGCGGTTTGTTTTTTACAGAGAACTTTTAAGCTTGGCTCAAAATAACCTGAAGTTGTTTTCATTGATTCTAAAACTGAACAAATTTTTCTTGAGTGGCAGTTTCGAATGGTTCTTTGATGCTTGCACAAACCTTAGTACAAAATCAGACAGAGGAAAGAAAATACTTTTTTTGTTATGTACTTGCTCGAGGCGAAACATTTACAGTAAATAGAATAAAGAAATTCATTTAATTTCAGATAAAAATGACAAAAGAATCCCATTTATAAGCTAGTGGGTGTATTTGCAAAGGCTGTGTGGGGCCTAATGAATAATTCAAGTTTCCTTTGATCAGATTTTTGTTGTGTCCGTAAAGCTGAATTTCAAGCTCTTTTCGACCAGTTTAAAAGGAGGGTGAAATACAGGCTGTTTCATTCGTAAGTGTAATCTTGTTGAGTCGATTGAGCCTTACAAACAGCAGAACTTTTATAGACAATTTTGAAAACCGTATCATTAAGATTTTCAACTGCGCTTCAAAGGAATCGCCGACCTTTATTTCATGATACTTCTCAAACCCGTCCTGCTTTACGATCAAGCAAGTGAACACATGCGCTCATGTTTACGCTAGCTTGTTGCCTTTAATTACACTGTTGTTTTTTCGCTTCCATATTTCCGGAAGGTTCATCACCTACTTCAACGACAAAAAGTGAAGAAAGGTTGGCAAGGCATGATAACTTCAATACAACCGGTTATGTTTTCGTTTGCTCATAATTTATGACCGCTTTTGATGTTGAATACTCCCAAGTCAAACGAGACAAGTGCTTGATAACCAGTTGGATTTATGTTCCACACGCGGAAATTCATGTGTAGGTTAATCAAATCTTCCAAGTTGAAAATAGAATGTATGGCTGTGTTCAAATAAAATTAAAAATCAAACGCTTTTAGTTTTTGGTGTAGGTAAATCAGTGGACAAGCCAGCACATTCTAAACAAATATTCCATGAGTCGGCTCCGTTTTAACTTTAATATAACCACGGCAACACGAGTTAATTTTGAAACACGCATTCGAAGCAAAAAAGGTCTTTTGGGCCGGTAAGGAGGCGAAAATAGCCTTCAGTAGATAGATGAGAAAACGAACAACGGCCTGGATCGAAAACCTTCGAGCCGCACACTTAATGGTGTGTGTGATTGACAATGGTAATAGATCCGTTCTTGGGCAAACATTCAATTATAAAAATAAAAACTTTGCTGCTGACTGATTCTTGGAACAAGTTTTATGATCAAGTGGACGAAAAACCTTTCACTCAGCGAAAAACTGTCTTTATGCAGATAAGGCATGCGTAGTCTTTTCAAATGAAAATAACAATAATGAAAACAAGTAATCATTTTCCAGGCTTTTGCTATTATTAGCAAAGTAATATATTGTGAGAGATAATTTAAATGTTGCATTCAGATCTCGTTCTAAGTGACTAAACGCGGCCCAATTTGAAAGGCGTCCTTGCAATTTGACTTATCTTTACTATCTTATAAAATGAGCCTTAATTGAGCACTTAACTGCGAAACATTTTGGCTAGGCAATTTTTTGGTAAAATTATTTCCACATTTTCTTACCGGAACTAACTAGGTACGGGTAACATAAAAATTCTCAGTAAAACTTAGCGCTAAGTGATACATAGATTTTTTTCCTATTTTAGGTGCCCTTCTTCACTTGTTTTGTTAACGTTTAAAGCTCCCACATCCGTTCACATGTAACTTTGATAATTACGTGGATTGTAAAAAAAAAGCCATGAAAGGATATGTTGTTGAAAATTGGAATACAAACTAACCTGCGCAGGAAACAAGACCAAAAAATTCATCCACAGAAAACCATTACGATTTTGCACAATTCGCGATAAAGAGGAAGGAACAATTAGTCGAATGCGTATCAGAAGAATAACGGAAAAAATCTATCAAGTCGAGATGCAAGTTTGATTAACACATTCAAAGAGCTTCCTGAACGTTGAACATCGGTTGTAGTGAGTTCGTTCAGTTATGTAAGAGCGCGTAAATTAGGACCTAAGTACACCCAACTAGATTTCTGTGCTTTTCAACACGTTAATTATATTAAAAGGTGAAATAAGTCAGAAAAACGCAATAATTATTCATATTTTCTAAAATCGGCAGGCGGCCTTGCGCTTTGGATGTTCAAAGGATACCGAATGTATCCTCATGCATAGCTAACATGTATATGTTTAGATCCATGATGTAAATATAATTTCGGGATGATCGTCGTTCATACTGGTAAAATTGCGAGCGCAACAGCTTATTGTGAACATTTTGACTCATTTGATACCTAGCTGAATTAAATTGGGACGTTTAGAAAAAAAAATACTGAGAAAGCAATCTGTTACCGTATATCACAGTACCGGACATGAGACCCTCAGAGCGCTCGATCGTGACCAAAGAGTTTGGGTCGAAGACAGACGATGAAAACCTTGTTGATTTCAAAAATTAAAAGCACCCTGGAATCGACAACAGATCTTGTGCATCGTGTTGTAGACGATACTTAGAGAAAAACTATTAATTACAAAATATTTAATGAGAACGGGGAGATGAAAATGTCTTCAAGTAACGCATTAGTTTATCAACGTTTTACTAAGCTAGCGGCGGACATCACAGTGACTTACTTTTCATAGTCTGTCCGACAGTACAGTTTCCTGTCTTTACTGAAGCATGACCGTGACAGAGTATTCCTACATATACAGCATTGTAAACAGCTTTCATGCCATGGTTCGTCCATCACTTTCATCACAAATCGGTCTTCGATCGGTTCCTGGCAGCCTGTACACACACTCATTCTCCTATTTTGACTTCCATTTTGCCCGCAGCTTGCCTTCCCTGCAAACAGATCACAAACAAACGTTGTCAAATTGAATTCATACTATCACTAAGTCCTTCGTTGCGGATATGAGGAACTAACCAATTATTTTTGGGGGCTTCCGGCAATAACTATCCTCCATAGTCATTGGACTACGCGCGGTGACACTCGTCCACGAGTGTAATACACAAAGATGTGACTCGTCCGAGTCTTTGCTGAGGCCTGTGTCAAACGTATTCGAGATATTTAATCTCCCACGCGCTTGTAGCCTGGCAAGGCTGGGTCAGTAGACTACAGTTGCAAACTGGTCACAATATTTCTGTTTGTGTGATTGTTTCTGTGATACGATTGACTGGTAACCGATTGACTTCTGCTTTTGTAGTTTGCTATCTACGATGGTTAACAGGGGTTCCCTTCATTCCACCTGTTTGACCAGTTGGAACACGGGCATAATTTTCCCCCGACAAGCGACGTTCTTTCTCATCAAGCGCGACGTATATTTCGCGCGCGAATCGGACTTCTGTGGAAAGTTTGGCCGAGATGTCTGGATAGTCGCTTCGATTCAAAGCAGGCGTTTGGTTCATCGATTTGACACCTCAACAACTAAGCTATTGGTAGAAAGGGCGGCGAGGCGCTTTTTTTTATTGTCTTTACCGTAATGACATGTGACAGCTTGATTGATCGTTATGTGACCAACCAAGTCTGAACAATCCGCAGTGTACACGTGCATAAAAAGGCAAGTGGCACTTGTACGATGAAAATTTCAAGTTGAAATCAGTGACTCAGCCCTGGTATCTTTAACAAGTTTCCTCGAGGGATGACAAGTTTCAAGTGAGAAAGTGTAGGTTCCGCTAATCGGGCTTAGAATCGAAGTAATTGGTTTACAAAGGCTTATTATAATACAACCTTCAATTGACGAATGATTGCAGTATGTTTCAGTGCCTCTCACCTTGTTGGAAAAAAAGGTGGTGTCCAATCGAAAATAGACGGGGGAGAGGGTTTTTGACAGAGCCCCTTAGCGTATACTGCACGTGCGTCAAGCGAATTACAACTAAGAACGCCACCTGCGGATATTAGCAATTGTTTCAACATGGAGAGAAAACGAAAAAAATGAAAACGCAAGGAGGACGGTACATAAAACAAGCTGATCACACGCAGAGAGTTTTTTTAGAATTTTCTTCTTTTAATAGCAAGTTCGCTGCTATATAAAGCCCTTTAAACAACAAAGGCAGGTGGAATATTATTGAAATGGCGTAGGAATTGCGTTATCTTATGTCACGGTGGAGGCATATATTGACGGCCTGTTGACAGTTCGAGCTGTCGATCACAAGTGGTTTCGCGACATAAAGGACGCCCTTGAAATTTGATACGTCAATTGCTGCAACCTTGGCGGCTCTGAGACAATAAGAGATCTCATGGGCAATTGGGTTTGCTTTCACGCTATTCTTTCTAAAGCGCGAACAATTGAACCACACACGGTCTGGTGGAAAGCTTCCACAACTCATATGGAAGGAATGGGTGAAGCTTTAAGTTCACTTTAAGAGTCAATTTAAGAACTACCTCTCAATTGTGGATTGGCTTTTTGAAGCAGTAGCAAAAGCTTAGGATGTAGGCAAGCGCCAGCCTCTATGTAGTTTATTAGACTGCGGTATGACCCTAGAATGATCATTTAACCGTTGAAACCAAGCTTTTGTGTCTTTATGGATCAACTGCTGTCGGTGTCTTTGATTTCGATTTGTTGTTTTTCGCGTGGCATTTTTCGGTACTTTAAGAAGGTGCTTGAAAGTGTGAAATGTTTTGTTCGTTTTCTACCTAACGAAGTCATCCTTCTTTTTCCTTGTTAACAAACTTTTTTGTTCTTAACGAATCGATTGTTTATGTGAGAATTAAACTAAAAAAATTATCTATGATTGCCAGTTTTTGTTGAGGCTTTTTTTGTTCGCTTGACACGTAAACGCTTGTAAAACTAAAATTATTTCTGTTATATCAATGTTGTTATCTTTAAACAGCAAGTACTTTGTGAATAAGGCATCGGTTTTGATGTTTTGACTCGGACTATAGCGGAAACCTCTTAGCTGAGGCACAGTGGTCAAGTGAATGGTTCATAATTAAGTAGCTTCTCGTAATATTCATCGGTGTAATAACAATCGAAGTCTAATACGGTTTAGTTGGATTGGTATTATTGTCAACAACAAGTACGATGCTAAATGTTTTGAATGCGACACCGATCCTCCGCCTCAAGCTCTGTTGCATTCCAATCATAGACGCTGTCTCACTTTGAGTCTTGGACTGAAGAGGTTTGTCGTTAATCAGTATTCACCCCGATTGTTTCCCTTCCGTCGCTGATAACAATTTTATCGACCTCAGTGTTTTGTCGGGATAATGTTGCACTTGTTCAAAGTTTCCGTGATTTTTCCAAAACTAATCATTTCCTCAAGTTGAAGCTCTTTGATGTTAAACGGTGTTGTATACATGTATAGGTCCTTGAGAGAACAAATTATTGCGGTTAAATACACACACTTATACACTCACGCCTTTACTAAAACAACAAGAGGTGTGATACAGGCGGCAAATCTTTCATCTTTGTTTTTTTGAATTGGCTCTCAAGTGATGTGGGTTGTTCGGGGGGTTCTGCTTCTGTTTAATTACATGTTACTTACCACTCTGAATCCACGAATCAACCTTTTCTTTCTAGGCAAAAATACGCCTTCTTTTGAAGCAGTAATATTTCTTGAATAAATAAAATAGCTATTAACCTATTCTAATCGCATTTGTTTGCTCACCGCTTCAGGCGAAATGTGTAAGTGATACCTATGAGCTCTGTCGCGAATATTCACTTCTCGTGACTTTTCTATATTTTACCTTGCATTGCTGAAAATCGGTTTTTGTGTTGAAGTCAAAAGCCCGTCAGAAAGGCATGAAAGACCAGTAGAGACATAATTAGCAACGTGGAAGGATGTACGGCATTAAACGAGTTTTTATTCAAGAAATGAATTGTGTGCCTTTAGGAGATTAACTCCCGCTTGGTGCAAAAAACTGGATCTCTAAAAGAGCACGCCGCTGGCTCCAGTTATAACTACGTTTACAGACGATTTTGGAAAATTAAACGTCTTGCCATGGAAAAAAAAGTACAGAAGTCTTTCGACCTTAATAACCCGCCGTCCTTAAAGGAACTAATGTGTTGAAGGCTGTTTTCTACGATGTCGGAAGTTTTCCCCGCTCAAAGGGTAATGTTATGCTAAAATCTTTCAAAAGGCTCCTTGCAACTGCAGCTGCCTTCACTAAGGGTGGAAAGTCCGTGACTTTCAAATACAGTAAACACTTGCTCAGTTTTTTTTCTTTTTTCAACAAAATTCTACGTACTAGATTAAAACTGTCTCTTTTCGCTCTTTGAGGCGGTTTTACTAGAATAAGTCGGTTAAAAAATGGCTCTGTGTTGTCTCTACAAATATCAACCTTGCGCATAAACCTATTTAAAACAACTTCTGAAACTTAGTTTCTTTACAATGGTGTACAGTTTGGTTCTCAGGAAAATAGAAGTTCTAACGAGATTGTAACCGAAGCGTGTAGTCTCCGCTAATTAAGAGACTTTTGCGGGAGCATTCTGAATGATACTGAATTTCGACGTTTCTTCTGGTCTATACAGTTTTGTTGACATTTCATATATTAGGCGTTCTTATCGAAGCAAGATTCTTTTTCAACCTTTTTCAGTCATGCCAAATTTAAAAATATTTCTTAACCAACCTTGCCGTGAATTGTAACCCCACAAGATTCAAAGACTAACGATACAGTTCCATTCTGTAGAGAAGAATCCACCTAAGATTTTATATTGACCAAATGCTTGAACCTTAAACTTTTCCGCTGAATGAGGTGAGTAAACACACAGAGAGCAATCCGTTTAGTTTTCTCTGAGACTTGTAACATCTGGTTCTTCTTAGGCTCGTGTTTCGCATTTAATTCCGTTCTTGTTTCCTCAATAAGCTCGGGAAAATTCGTCTTGTTTCCCTGTGCTGACAGCAGTTTTCATCATAGTTCTGTCCGCAATTTTCAGTGCGATGTGGTTTAGTATATTTGCAAAATTCGCTCGTAAAAGTTTAAATCATATAAAATTGTATTCTTCGCGAATGAGGCAGAATTCAACGAGCGTTCAAATTTAATGATTTTCGTTTAAGCAGTAAAGTCATTTTGATAGCTTATATAGAAAAGCATGCGGTCAATGTATTTTGACTTTGTCCGAAACGAAACATATGTGTCCAAAATATAAACTCCATCTGCTTCAAAGATCCAATTCGAGCTTTTCTACCCGGTATTGTAGGAACAAATTCAGATATTTTCAAAGATGGCAAAATTCTTGAAACCTTAAACTTAAAGTGAGCCTAAATGCACAGTTAGTCCACATCACAGGTGTTCTAAGGTCAAGTAAAACTAATCTGAGGTTGTGTTCTAATAAAACCCATATGTAGGTATTTTGGTTGCACAGTGATTCTGTATACTATGTTTTGATTCATATAAGCTCCAAAGCTTTTAAATGAATCTGCTTTGGATTTTCTTTCGTATTTCCTCACAAAACTCGAGTTTGAAATGACTCTTACCATGCGCTAAAGTCTTGTGCATGCCTCAAGGCTTGTATTGGTAATATAGGGCTTCTTCCCTTCCTTTCAACACAGTGTATTCTTCGTTACCACAAATATGTCGCTTTGAAAGCCAGCTTTCTTTCAAAATCAAAGGAATCAATTCGCACAATTTCACGTTTCTGTGGGTTCTTTCAACAGCAGCCACAAAGCTAGACGAAAATTTAATAAGTGCTCACCTGAATTCATTTTTCAAATGAATCTGTAGTTATTTGTGGTGTACTTGTACTCATCCATTTATTTACGGATATTGAATGCCGTGAAGACTGAGAAAGCTGGAAAAAGTCCCTTAATACTCTAGAGGATCATATGTTGGCGTAAAAAATAAAGAACCTTTTTTCCTTTGTTTAAATTGAAATTCACTTTTCTCATATCAGTGATATATTTTAATCTAAGCCCCTCGCAGCGTTACTTAGCCCGGCTGTGTCAAAGATAAAAAGTTAAGAATTTCAACGGTTCTTTCGCTCCATCTCACGTCCAATTTTATCCCTTACAAAACATAGAAAACGGTAAAAAAATATTACCAGGTGTATACCTAAAAAACTCCTTAAACTTAAGCCATCTTCTCAAACAGATTTCGCCACAGTTATAAATTGTTTACTTTTTAGTTGCAATCTGCTCGATTGACTCCTCAGAACGGATAACTTTCCTTAAGGATCTCAGATCCTCTGAGAAGCTGCGAGAAAAGTTGTTTAGTGCATTGTATCGATAAAGTTTTTTTATTAAGACAAAGCGAAATTTTTTTGCGAGTTGACAGCTTCGCTCGACGAGTTGTAAATGAATGTAAGCAGGGGGACATCTGCAGATTGCTTCGCAGATTGAAACAAAAAAAAAAAAATGGATCGTTCTCTGCGAGGAAATTGTATGTCGGTGTTCCATATTTCAGTATCTCCTTGATTAAACGTCCTTGGAACAGAGGGTTTCATTTCTGATATTTTTCGGTTTTTATCGTAGATAGGACCGAAGTTGGTGAAGGTTTCTGGCGAACACTAAATAGCCCGGCGAAAGTGGCACAGCAGTTTAGCATTTGTTTTCGGTTTAACGACATAAACTAATTACTTTCTTGTTATGAGGACGTAAGGGGAATAAAGGTTAGGTCGAGCTCTTTATAAATGCACCGGTCTTGGTACAGTTGTGTTGAAGGTGGCAAAACGAACTGATCAACAATGCAAAAAGTGCCTTGAAATCATACTGACAAATTGGACTCATTAAGTTGGCGTGTGATGCCAACTCGGTGACTTTCTCTGTCATATTCAATGGTAAATTTGTCTGCCTCCCAATAGTTGTCATGAGCAATTGTAACAAGAAATATTTTCCTTTTACAACGCAAGTTTACACTTGGTAAAGGAAAACCTCCTAACGCCTTCAATTTAGGCATCAGAAAGCAGTTCTGGTCGAATTAAAACGATCTCACACCGATGGGAAACCGGGTGCACCTCGAAGGTTACAGCATCAACAAAACCTCTTAATTCACAAATTATTTAAATGATGATCTTGGTCGCGGTATTCCTTTCGCCGGAATATCGCTGATTTGAGTTGCTCTTGTCACGTAAACTACGAATGGATAATTCTATCCCAAACTAATCTTGGTGCTAAATCATAAACAGCGTAAACACAGAATGAATAACCTCAGTATTACGTTTACAAATGACAACAAGCAGATCAAACCGTACCTAGTACTGGGGAACCCGCATTCATGTTTCGCGCTCGAGGCAGATTTTCCGGAGTGCTAAAAGATTTGTGTACTGAACACAGTTTCTAGTTTTGAGCGTATTGAGTCAATAGACTCACCGGATCTTAGCTTCCAGTTCCCCAAAGCTCAGCCATTCATATCCTTATTATGAGGCGGGCCCAAGATCTGCCAACATCCACAATTGTATTGCTTGAATATTCATCACCTCAATTTGCTTTAGTCTTTGTCGCGTCTCGACACATCGCTATATGTTCCTTGTTGCATGTCTACCTTGACTTATTAAATGCCACTGAGTTATTCAAAATGTAGTACCAAGCACGGCAAGCAGGTCTCGTATCTTGCCCAACTAGTAAATAATTCACAGCAAGCAGTAAATTCGAACATTGCAGGAGCATGCATAACGGTCGCATGTTAATAGATCGTACGGGTGGGTATATTTGAGGAGCTATATGGTGCCGGAGCTGGAGCCAGTGGGAGTAAAAAAATCGACTGTGGATTTGTTGAAACTCGGTATTTTAAAACTGAACCAAGGATAACTCCTGAGATTTTACCAAGCTCTTACTATATTTCATTTTCAGTTCTATCGTTCAGTCGTGTCTCCATGATGCAAGTTTGATACAAGATGCCCGATTTGTGCGTGTTTTTTTTCTTGAATCATTATGCATAAGTTTTATCGCTTTGTGTGTGTTGTAGAGTCAAATTTGAAATCACTGAAATTCCTCCCTCTTCAAAACGGTACTTCTTTCGGCACAGGGAGCGACCATTTTAACCTCTCAGCTCTGTTATCATGTATATCTAATTTGTGTGGAAATTTTGGCGCGCTTTTCCACAAGCCTGAGCAAATGAAGCAAAAATCTGACCCAACACAAATTATACCTCATAAACATCAACCAATGCATCTAAATTTCTGTTTTTGAAATAATATATTTTACCAAAAAGTTGCGGATATAATGTATTTCTCATAATGGGTGTAGTCATGATACCAATCAGAAAAATTCATTAAACGAGAAATATGGTTAAAATCGCCCTTGCTTCCAAAAATAAGGTAAAATATTTGTGCGCTAAAACGTTCACGCGCCGCTCGCCTTAAAACTCGTTTGTTGCTGTAACTTCGAAATTAGCATTAAACACACGCTTTGCTCTGTAAATACGACATGTCAGGCGGCGAACACAAGGTAGCTTTTGACAGGGCGGTCCGCCACGAGTGTGGGCGAAGTTGACAGCCAGTCAAACTTGTCAAACTTTCAAAGAAAACCGAAAAAGCAAACATTGAATGTAAATTTTTCAGTGTGTGAAAAGAACTTTCGGATGTTTGTATTGCTGGATAATCACCACACACCGAGTGACAGCTCAGGCCTTTATATGGATTAAATTATTCGAGCTCTGCAGTTGTACAAAGTAAACAGTACATAAATTGCAAGGAAGCGCCGTGCACTTTTCACAAGCTACCGGAAAGTTTGTTTACGAGCTAGCTATTTTAGGCGCCGCTTATGCGAATATTTTAATAGTTAAGTGGGTCGCTGACACGAGTTGTCAGAACCAGAAGAGATGCCTTAAATAATAATTGACATGCCCCATTTTAATTCTCGTTTAAAATCAAATGCTGTCAATTTTGAGGCTACCAGAAGGTAATTGTAACCCACAAAAAACGCCCAGTTTTTGCATCGCTTCTTCTTTCAAGATCTTTCATTTATTTGCAGCCTGTCAGCAAGATAAACCGCTTACTTCAGTCGTGCGACTAACAATAAACTGAATTAACAATTTCCTTCAAAGATCTAAAGTACCTGAACTATTTCCTCTTCCAAACAGTTGTGTTTGAAAAAAAAGCGTGAAAGTGTGAAAGGTGAATTTGAAGTGACTTTAAAATGAATGCAAAGTTCTGTTGTTGTCGTTACCTTTCTTCTACCGAGAGCATCTCACAATCAACACGCTGAACCATTAAAGTCATCAGCTGAACACGGTGATGAAATTTAGTCAGGTTCATCATTTTCCTACGGAAACAGCCTTTCACACGAAACCGTTACGCGCTAACCAGACAAGACAATTCGCAAACATTGTGAGTTTCCTTTCTTTTCAAAAAGAGTTTTGGTTACCACGTCAAACGCGAGTGACATTCACTTCTAATATTCATTCGACTTATTCAAATTAGTGGAGCAAACATTACTGAGATGAGAAGTAGGCCACTGAAAGCATTTCAGCCCGAGTAGTTTTTCGTTCGCTAGTTGAAAGAGCTGTTGATTGCCTTAAGCGAGGAAAACGTCATTGAATTGTTCTCGATACAGGGTTGAACCCCCCCTAAAAGTGTTATGGCACACTGAGCATTTAGAAGGCGAGAATCCTTTCCTTAGCAGGTAGGCGGTTTTATTTCAAGAACACGTGTGAATCCGCTCCCAAACTTGATGTTTTCGGAGTCCGAAATCCTCACCCCTTGAAGCAACATAATACGTATAGAAGGCTTATTGCTAACTTCCCAGTAAAACTATAACATAGAAAACGCGTTGCCTTTTCATTTTCTTAAACGCTATTACTATTACCATAAAAATAATTCCACGGTTTCCAAGCTACATGCTTGTTAAGCCTACCGAAGATTTCTCACTCAGTAATCGAGAACAGCGAGTGTTAAGAAAGCCTATATACATCTAAGAAATTGAGACTTCTTGAGGATAATTTCTACATTTCAAACATCTTTTTTCTGTTTCTGAAATTAAGAAACTAGATATCATAAACGCTGAAGGCACTGTTTTCAGTTAACAAAGATGATCCCGCGTAGTTTAGAGTGCTGATCATGGCAGGCTAAACCAAATGTGAGTGATACTTGTGATAAATCAGTCTAGCTCAGTGCACTGAGATAGACTTAACAGTCTGAGCAATTCTAAACTAAGTGGTAAAACACGTCTTTAACTGGCTAGAAGGAATTGGTTGAATGAACACCTACCAGAGGTTTTCAGGATTTCGTAATTCACAAGAGAAGTAAACATCGATGTACTGATATGAAACCGCCATTTCGTATTTTTTCGGTAAGAACTTAAATAGACAGTAGTTAACAGCGATACTTACGATTGACCGAATATCCTTTCATCTGAGCATGTAAGACGAGAAAAAGCTTTTGAAATTCACAGATAAATGGTTGCTTTGGATGACAAATTGGAACCTTGTATTGAGTTTCAACTGAATAAATTTGTGTAATACAAAATACCTTAAAAACCAAGGAAAGTCGTGATCGACTGTTACCAACACAGTCCCCGAAGAGCTTGGTTAGGAATCAATTATTGGTTTCACCATATTTTTGTACTAAGTCATATACCTTCTGAGGGGAAAAAGTTTTTCGTTTTAGAAGTTTACTCTTTATTTTTTCGTTTATTTGATGTACTGGAGAATACCAATTCGTAATAGGCACATTCAACACAAAAATATCTTTCAAAATATTATTCATGCAATGTCAGTAAAATACAGATGTGTCAGTCGAAGACATGTTGTCTTGAGGACAAGTAAACGCTTGTTTTACTCTTGTAATGGCATACAGCGTTCATGTAAAATTTTGTAATTCCTGTGGTAGAGTTTAAGAGGCATGTTTTCGTTTCTATGTAAAGCTTGAAGAGGTCGCTTGGTGAAAGGTTTAGTGAAAACAGTATTGATTCTCGCGACATTAGGCAGATCAGCTCTACAATTTTCGCTGATTTCCAATGAAGGATATACTGTAAATGTGGCCGTAAGGCTTCGTAAAAGTTATTAGATGGAGGCTAATTTCAGTTAGTATTTGAAGACGGTGTGATATCTGAAACCTCATATTTTAACTAAATGGGAAATAGCTACTGATTTCTTCGACTGTTGACTCTGTTCACGATATTACTGAACTTCAAGGACAAGCATTTTTAAAAGATTTTCTTTTCTCGATGATCTGTGATAACTTATTAATATGGCTTGTATAAAACAAAGCCACGAGATCGAAAACTGTACTTTTTAAACGTTCTTTCATCTTCTACTCCCTTCAGTGCTCTATCTATGTACTTCGCTGAATATTTGTAAAAGACATAACATCAATTAGTCTTGGAATGAAAACAGACCACAGACTACAAAAGATATATTTTTACATGGCTTCATTAATTCAACGCGCGTTTAATATTAAAAAAGATCACTCAAATCGTGTGTCGTACACCAGGTGAACATTCAAAAGGTTTTAACGTATGGAATAGGATTCAGTGATGGATTTCCTCGTTGGAAAAGTCGAACTTCGAGTGGAACAGTGATACAAGTTTCAACTCATCAACATGCAGTTTGAGATCTCTTACAATTTGGAACAAAGTTGATAAGCAAGACGTGTTTCTAATGTAACAAATCCTAGAGGTGCTGTTGTTCACTGGTGACTGAACTTAATTGGCGGTTGTGGAAACAACAGGCATTTTAACAAGAGAAGTTTCTATTTTCCGGAATACAAGAAAGTGTTGTGTAGTTTTGCATTTCTCTGATAATCTAGTTACCTAGTATAAGGAGTAAGTTGCCACCATTTAAAGCAGAACACAATATGACTGATTACTTTCAAAGAAAAGTGTGAAAAAAAGAATATTGAAGCACAGGTGTTTGAATGAATTTTAGGTGTGTTTTTATTCCTACCGTTTTAAATCCTTGACTCTTTCTGCACGCGTAGGGAATTATTCTAGGAAAAAAATATTACATTTTCTGAAGTGCTTGTTTTTTTCAACTAAAGACACTTTAGAGTACAACATAAGCTGTTCAACCCGCTTGGTTAGAAAGAAATCTATGTTATTGTCAACCAGCATTTTCGCACCTGAATGCTAATTAATAATGTATTCTTTTTCAAGGCGTCATTTCTTCAAACAAAACTTGTAGGGAGGAAGTTGAACCAGCTTCGCTTCAACGTTCCTTGTAGTTTTAAAATATACCTCATCAGATCTTGTCCCTGGCCAATGTACATATCTGACCAATAATTGTGAAATCAACAGTTTAAATTTCGTCTGAAAATCAGAATTTGTTTTAATCAATAAAAGCTAAAAACTGTCTTACTGGTTACTTGCTTATCATTATTGAAAAATCTAAATCGTAAAAAATCGAAACGTTATTCTGCTTGTTATTGTTTTTGTTTTTCTTAAATAAGGACAAACCAAAGTGACTAGGCTCATCAAACGATGATAATTTACAAACATTCACACACAGCAGTCAGTTTAAATGAAGTATCATATGCTGGAGGTAAGACAAGACGAGACGTTTCGCTGAAGAGACATTTTCCCCTAAAATGACTTATACTCTTATGGTTAAATTTCCAAATATTAACGATGATAATGCGCTGGTAGTCAAACAAAATAATAATAACAATGATAACAAAAATGATGATGGTTTTTAAAAGTTGTACTGCCGTGTGTCCAGAGCAACTCAAATCCTGACACACAAGTTTTACTTTCTATCCCTGCTTGCAACGTCTAAAATTACCTCGAAGTTACGAGTTGTAGATTGAAGCTCCACGGATAAACTAGGAAGAAAACAAGAGGCTTTTAATTAAGTCTATTCATAGGTACTCTGATTATATTGCATTGAGATGTTCGTCCGAAGCCTCCATTATGTCACAAAGTCAAAGCTGAGAAGGACTAAATTGAACAAATAACTCCAGTTTGAGTAACAATTAGGATTTTTTTTCTTTTTAAAAAGCTACCATGTTAAGACATTTAATCTTGGAATCAGTTGAGAGGGGAAAAGTTCGAAAGTAAAATACAGGGAAGAAGTGTGATCCAATGATATCTGTCACTATTCATAAACGACTTGTCACCTGAAAAGCAATAGAACATAGCAATTTCAACATTTTGATCAACTCTTCTCTGAGTCGCTTCCTGGCTGCTAATAACATCCACTTCCGTTTTACTAACGAGCAATAACAATCGTTGAAGAACGGTGATGGAAAAAAAACTTGGTATATGTTTTGTAGGTCAACTATTTTGTGGGTAAAGCAACAGCTGGTCGAGAGAAATTTAAAAGCAGAACATTTCAAATTAAATGTGACTCGTGCCAATTCATGTTGAACCAGATATGTCAGTTTAAATGGTAAATTTTTCATACGACAAAAAAAAAAAATTCTTTTGTTTCGATAATGGTTGATGAATATTTGTGTCCTTTGTAAGAAAGCCATATTTTAAAGTTTACATTTTTTGATGCTATCGCCCAAGTCACATTTTTCCCAGAAGAGTTTTGTCTATCTTTCAGTACAAGAGTTCGCCGCCATTTCTCCGTTGAGTAACATCTCTTCGCTATATTCCTTCCAGGTGTCCATGAAACCTGTCGTTCCTGGAGATGTCAGCAGTCATCACTTTCGTTGCAGATGGATAATCGCTAAAATGACAGCCTGAACAACCTTTTTTTTTTAGCACTTGTCTGAAGAAATACCCCATATGATTTTTATCACTGGTTTATTTAATTTTCAGGAAATAATTTTCGATATAACGCAACCGCAGAGCCAATATTGCGTTCATATTTGAAAATGAAACCTTTTTCGTGTGGTTCAAATTGCTGCAGAGTAAATTCCCTCTCTGGTTGCACCTGTCTTAGCTTTCAAAGTGACTAGCTCGAGACAAAAGTTTACAAATGATTGCAATACCAGTTAACGAATAAAAATTAACGCATTCTTGTTCCGCCTCTCACCTAATTTCTATGAGGTTTGAGATGAAATTTTTGAACAAAAGTTTTCGTTAAACGTCCATGTTTTTAGTTCATTTATTGTAGCGCGTCTTGAATGCACCGAACTGTAAGAGTGAAAGAAGACCACTAATTCCTCTACGAATTAATTACAGCTAAATTATTTCTCTGTGTTTTCAGCTCCATATTTTAAAATTCAAAACGAATAAATTGTACTTTCAGGTTATTTTAAAAGATAAAGTTTTAATTTTCCATTATCTTTAAAATTGCAATCTACCAATAGTTACGAAAAATAGTGGTCTAACACTCAGTTACAGGGTTTTTTCGCGGTGCTTTGCTTTTGCAGAGTCCCTTTGCTCCACGAGGGATCTGCAAAGCAATTTCATTTTTTCTCCGAATTACCAAAGCTTTATTTCATACAGTTTGACACAAATTCCCGCAGGTCCAAACTACTGACCACCTGTTCCAAACTGAGCAATCCATCTTTGCAAATTGGTGTGGGAAAACATGAAACAATTTGGAAACTGACAGATAGAATTTTGATAAATAAATTTCTAGAGAGTTGAGTTGTCTTCTGACATTTTAAACAATGACTCGATAGTAATAGATCCTTTATAGAAAACAAAAGATTTCTGTAAAATATGCGTTCTGAGTCCATTTTGAGTTATAAAAAATCATATAAGTTAGAGATTTTCGCCTAGAGAGCCTAACAGTCATAAGAGGAAAAGCCAGTTCTAAGCTTCTAGAAACAAAGACTTTGTTTAATATTATAACCATTTAATTAACCAATTAGATAATTAAACTAAATGTTTTGTTTTAAGATAATTAATAGGATAGACCTGCATTGTTGTGTCTTAGCAAAACGTTTCGTAACGTTTCTAGTTGTCACTTGTTGCCTTAGTTTGTTTTGGATGTTGCATTTTCTTTCACGTGAATGTCAAATATAAGAATCAATTTCTTCACGTTTTCAAAAAGTTCGGAAGAAAACTCATAAGTGATAAGACAAATAAAAAAAATACTGCATCGTTGATAAGAAAATCGGATTATTCTAAGATTTCAATGCTATGAACTTTTTCCTCGCTTGCTTTTGGGTTTCATAAGATAGATTATCAATGTCATTATTATCAAATTCTAATATTATGTCGCTCTTGAAACTTGTCTTGAAAAATTATCAGACAGAGCAGAGATGAAGGTTTGAAGTTCAGTTTTTGTTTACATGTTGCGAAATCCAATTGCGTAATCGCTTACCGGCTTGACCCTCGTGTTTCGGCCTTGCTGAATGATTCGGTCATGCATAAATTATCTTAAAGTTTTTTTCCCTCGGTGAATTATGATAACTACATCCTCACGTGTGAATACAATTTTTTTTCGATCAACTCTTCGGAGTAAAATCCATAAGAAACAATGTTCTTCGTAGTAGCTCTGAGATGCTCTTCAGTAAACAACCCAGTTATCGACTCTTAAGTCACCAAACTCAAGAGGCTTCTCAAGTTCAATAACATTTTCAATGGGTCGTTGCAGTGAAAATATCAAAACAATTTTTCGGAGCTTAATAAGAAAATCAGAAGTGAGACAAGGGCCTTTTGGCCAAGGCCGAAAGTCAAAGAAAACAATTGTTTCATCGCTCGTCTTCTTTTGAAGTCATTGTTGCAATTGTTTGCAGCTTTCTATCGCCAGGGGCTCGGAGCGGCATACGAAAGACCCGTGGAAGAATAGAGGAGCGGCACTCACAAAAAAAAGATCTTTAATAATTTTGCGTAATCGAAATGTTTATTCTAAACATGATGGGACGAGATAAACGCAAATTGGACGCAACCCATTCGTAAAATTGCTCGTCTATATTTGAAAACTCTTGATTTTCACCATGAAACAAATTGTTTGTACTATTTTACTTCCGTGTCGGTCACTGCAGATAGAATTAACTTATGTAAATAACCTATTTAAAGCATTTCTCTGTGCGGCGGTTAAATCAAAAGGATTTTATAGTTACTTTTCAAAGTTATTTATCTTTCTGTTTGACGCTGTTATCGATAAAGTCAAGAAAATAACGAGTTTGTAATGTTCTACTTTACACGATTATCTCGCCCCTGTTTGTTACTGCAAGCTGGGATAAAGAAAATTGTTTATCTAACCTCGCAACTACACGAGTTTTTGTTTGCGATTCAAATTTAATCAACTACTTTGATAAAGTGATGAAGAAAAATTATACCGAGTTGTTTTGACGCCGTGATTGCAGTACTAGAGGGCGAATTATTCCCAGCGTATTCAGTGGTCGTAAAGCTAATCTGAAGAAGCCTATTATCCTTGATAACATAATTAAAATTCAGGCCATTGATAAGATTTGTTTATATGTTCCGTTCAAAATAAACCTCCTGTCTGCCTTGTGAATGAGACAGAATGTGCCGACAGTCGGTACGAGATAGCGGCATTCTTTTAAGCTTCAAGTGGGGTCGTTTTAAAGGAGCTCTGTGCTCTCTTTTACTCAAGAGACATTTCCAAGAAACCACCCTGACGACTGACATCGAATAAGGCCGACTCTCGCAACAAGTCGCAGCTTATTTAGACACGTTTTTCAGCCATGAGGTTAAAGATGACTTTCTGGCTACGATAATTAGATAATTATAGGTTCGTGTGATCAAAGGATAGCGGCTTGCCTTGTTCTATGGTGTATTATTGTTTTTATTCAATCGTAAGCAGTGACAGGCACCGGTGGGTTTTGTAGTCGCCCACAAAACATGTCGGTATGGGGTCGCTCATTAGGGACCCCTCCGCAGAATGCCAGCTTCTGCTCTGAGGGCGTGTTCAAACGATAATTTCATCGACTCTCACATGGAGACAAATTTTGAAATTCTTAGCATCTGATCAAGAAACTCTTGCTGGTTCTTAACTGTTTTGGGCTTATGAATGTGGTTTAATTTGTTAAATGTCACAAACTGCTGTATCCCTGGCTCGTAAGTTTGGTTTATTGATCAAATTATACCTAGTGTAGTCTTAAAATAACCGATAGAAGAATAGTTTCAGTATTATTCACTTCAACATGTGTCTCGCTATTCTCTTCCTCGCTTTTGAAAGTCAGGAAAAAAACATTTTTTAACAGTCTTCTATCCGGTGCTAAGAGCTTTGAAGCTGTTAGGTTTAAACTCTGGTAATCGAAAGCCTTATGTCAGAAGTCTCAGTCGTTTCTCCGAGCATTATACTTCAGACACCGAATCACTTCCCTCACTTGAACAGGCTATTTCACTCACATACGTTAATTGAGAGCTACTTCAATGCGACTAAAAAAGCTGGAATAAGCATATATTTGTTTTAGTGCGAGCACTTTTAGATCACTATTTCGTCACCGAGTGTGTTAGAGAGATCAGTGTACTCAAGCAGCTGGCCTTTCAAAAGTTCCCAAGAACTCTAATTTTACCTTCGGATGGTGTTATTAAGTGTCTTTTAAGATCCAAAACAGGAAGGACTTTTCTTTCAATAGAACTCTTAGGAGAGGGATACGAACTTTTAAAACAAATTTTCGAAAAGCTGAAATATACTAAAGTAGACCGCAAACCGTTTATGTTCGGACAGAGCAGGCACGACGTAAACCATTGCAGACTCACGAGCTGTAACTTAAATCAACTTGTACTTGAACCTGATAGAATTAAGTTTTAAGAGCAGTTGAAGTTTATTTCGAATTTGAAGCCGCTGTCGCCGTTATTGTTATGAAAGCACAAGGTAATAAAACCTCTATCTTTCGCTTGTGTTCGCCTTTGAGCCCATGCGAAATTCATGCAATAATTGCGTTCCTTGAGGTAAAATAATACTAACATTTGTACTCATTTGATTATATATTTTATGAAAGTCTTGTTCAAGTTACCTGCCATATTTTCCTTTGGCAAACTGTTCCAGTCCTGGGTTAATCATCCAGCTGCCACGAACAGAAAATCGATTTCCAAAAAATGTTTAGCTATAGACTAGGCTTGCAGAAATCATGTGATCCAGTTATGGAAATTGAAATAAAGTTATCGTTATCTTTTAAGCTGTTGATATAGCATGTCTTCATTTAGGAACCAACAATAGGAGATATACTATGCTTCCAAAGAGTATCATGCTTTGGAAAAAAGGAACACTCGAGTCAGAAACTATAACACAAAGCGAAATATTACTGTGTGGAAAATTAATTAGTGAGCTGTTTACAGACACTAAGGCACTTTTGTTAAGATTACAAATGTAACGAAAAGAAGCCACGCTTTTTGGTTTCTGTCAGAAGATTGAACAGGGGGAATTGACGCCAAATAAAAAAACAATTATAAACCGGGAAACAAGGAGAATTAAAGCCACAAAGCAAACCAGTAAATTCGCCCTACCTGTAGGTACAGCTGACGAGAACTCATTTGAGCTGTGGAGTACTTTTATTGCAGCAGACATTTGCTGATCTTTACTCCTTGAAGGTTCACTTTTATGACATGAATTAAAGTAAAGAGAGATCATGTGAGTGCTCGTGATGCGCGCTAAAATGCTTGTTTTACTGCAGCTAAGAATAAGGTGCGTATATTCTGCCATTAAAATTATGCAACAACAACCTAAATCACTTTGCCTAAAAAACACCTGAAGACTGCATGGATTAACGTTTCAGCGCGGTTACATACGAGTTCAAGAAATTTTGATTATGAGCCTGGATTGTTCAGGCAATGTAAGTGGAGGGCAGTTAGAATGAAGAAAACCCTCTGTTGCACAAATATGAATCATCGAATCTCCGGCCACAAGGGAAGAAAAGGAAGATTTCATGAACTCAAAGACTTCAAAACGGATCATTTCCATAAGAGTTTACACATTGAGTTTCTGAACGAAATTGACTGAAAGTAACGTAACTAGTAGAAGGGAATGTAGAATCATGAATTGCCTAAGTCCCGAATTTTTTCCCCTAAAGCACTGTGGTTTTCATCTCTATCAAGTGGTCACCTCTATTGAGCGGTCGGTGGTCACCCTGCACCTTGTCATAACGGCTTGTTTGTATTGTTCTCCACCTGAACAATCACACAGAGCGGAACCACTCAAATAAAACTAAGAATAAACAATCAAATAAATTTTCATTCATTTTTATCTCTTGAAATCAAAGTAAGTATTATTTTTAAGTGACTTTTTGTCCATTAAGAGGTCAGTTATGGCGTTAAATTCAATGCATTGTCTAATCGTTTTTCACAAAACCCGTATTCTGTGGAGCCTGCGTATTAAGCGGTCACCCCGTTTGACTGTACATACGAGGTACTGCCTCAAAGGTTATGTTGTTTAAAAAATGCGTTCTGCCCAAAGATTTAGTGTCTACTTTGCGATAACGACTTTAATTTACGCAGGTTTTCCGCAAACAATGTCCGAATACGATGTTAGACTTCATTTAAATGTATTGGACTATGCGCTGTCGGTGTTTGATCGAGTTATTCCATCATCAGAACGCGCCATTTTGTTTAAAATATATTCAATAACAATTTCATCTTCTAAAATAAAAAGATCAAAAAGGAATGAGTACAGAGTCCTCAGGTTAAACAGCCAGTCTTCTGTCGGAACGTAATCCGGTTTTCGAAAGTCACTGTGACAGAAAACAACAACTGCCAGACATGGTGAGTTTCACTCACTGCAAATTCAAGCGCTTCTACTAGCTAACCCCCAAGCAGCCCCTCAATAATATTAACGCTGCGACACGAGCGTTTCTTAGCTCGCAAAGAAATCCGAGTTCGTTAGTAAACCGAACCGGCGATAGGTATGCTATGGGGTCTGGCACTAAGTGCTAAACCGCCGGCTAACCCCTCCTCAGCTCGTCCCAAATCTTACTGCAAGGGGATGAACGCGCTTCCTGCTCGAGGTCCTGCTCGCAGGGTACTTCTTACTCCACCAGCCAACAGGTCTTCCACGTCAGTAAATCTTCTTTATATCCTTCTGATTATACTAAAAACAAACGTAGATCTGTAAAAAAAGCCTAAAGTTAAAAGGTGATTTCAAACTTCGTGCTCTGAAAGAAATTTTGAGAAGTATCCTAGTGTAATATAAAGTTAAAACAATCCCCTTGATAATACGATAATAAAAGAAAAAGCTCTACTCTTTAACGTAGATTCCTAAATTCTATACATAGCTACTCAAATGGCTCCTTACATGAGTTTCGTAGCGTTTCGTCTGATTATTTTTTTCTTTTTCTGCTTTTCATTTCTTCAATTCTCAACAAATAAACTGCTCGAGTCTAGCTTCATTATCATGGACTGTGCTAAGAGCGCTTGGCTAATCAATAAAATAGGATAAGCACTGGCACATCCATATCATAGAACTGTCTTTATTTAAATCGGATTGGAGTGGAATTAGAATTTGGGTGTTGCTTCTTACGGATACAGAAAATGAAGGCAAGAAACGACAAGAAACTCGATCCATTGTTATGTCTAAATGTATGACGTCAAGTTCGATCCCCGACAATTTTATGGGGAAATGCTAAAAGTATTTTGATAACTTTACACCCTTAATTTCTAGACAAATCTTTCACTCTTTTATCCTTGACTGGATAAAATACATATATGTTTATGTTAATCGAAGGCATTCTAAGATTTCCACTTACAGATGGACTCTAGGATATGGATAATGATTCATACTGTTGTTAACTCAGAGAGAGAGAGTAGAAACTCTCACCTGGTGCATGTGCGCTAAAGCCTAGTAACAACGTAACCGAAAATGTCCAGCCCAGTCGCGTCGCGTTCCAGGACCGATGAAAACTATATCTCTGCTCCTAAAGCCCTAAGGTCAACTAAGAGGATTTCTTCTTCGAAAAAACAAAGAACAAGGGTAAACAAGGAGACCTATACCAAATCTGCACGATAGAACAATATATATTTAGAAATGCACTCCATGTTGCAGTGCTTCTGTTCAGTAATACATAACACATAACATCAAAACGAGGTAAGAACAAAGAAGTGGCACATGAGGCACAGCCGAGTGTGTCATTGATTTTCTTAACACATTTTGAGGTCTTCTCTGATGTATTACTGTACAGATCCACGACAACATGGAATGTATTTGTTTTATTTAAGAAAGAAGCAAAATGTGACGTCATATAAGCCTCTGTCCTCCCATAAACCGTAAGAATCGATTAAAACTCGCGTATAATTCAACTTATCATACAACTATTCATAGAAGTACTAAATCATGTCTAACATACTAAATGATTCATTCTAATCCATTCAAATAAAATCAAAAGACTCTTAGTCTTTCTACTGTGTGGCCCCGCTTTTCCTATGGAAAGCGGTGGCCCCAATATTTGGTTAAAAATGACTTATTTTCATAGGGAGACAAACTTCAGTTCTTCCAATGTCGATGCTGTCAAACTTCGTTTTTCCCTTGGATGGATCAGGGTGTTTCGTGGGATGGTACATCAGAAGCTTGTTCCCTTTGATTCAAGAACGTTTGTACATGTACACCTAAACAAAACAAAAAAAGCTGTCTCCTGACAAACTTCTATAAACTAGATAATAGTCGGTTTATTGGTTAACCCTTTAACTTCCACGATCTAATGAAAGCTCTCCTTTCTGTCGGCCATACAATTCTTATCATGTTAGTTGTGAGAATTTGATATTGGGCCAACCAATAATCTCCTTTCTTCTCATTACTTGGGTGCATGTGGGTGCTTATTTCACCTTATTTCTGCTCCATTGGCAGATATTATCAATCTATCTCTGCTAAAAGGCATTTTCCCGGACAAACTTAAAATCGCTAAAATTATTCCCATCTTCAAAGCAGAGGATCCTAACTTTTCTACAGACCTATTTCTTTGTTTTCTAATTTTTCCAAATTTTTCGAAAAAGTCATATACAATCGCTGTCTAGAATTTTCCGAAAAACACGATATACTCTACCGCTGTCAGTTTGGATTTCGGAAAAATCACTGGACATCGCACGCACTAATTCATTTGGTAAACAAAATAGCTTCTGCAATCGACCAACACGAAACAACGGTGGGTGTTTTCCAAGATCTTTCCAAAGCATTTGACACTCTCGACCATCAAATCTTGTTTTCCAAATTGGAGCACTATGGTATCTGTGACGTGGCTTTGCAGTGGTTTAAAAACTACTTTTCTTGTTGCCAGCAATTTGTCCAATTCAATCAAGCTTGCTCTCCAATGCAAACCATCCGGTGTGATGTCCCTCAAGGTTCCATTTTAGGCCCTCTATTGTCTATTATATACATAAATGACCTTCCTAATGCCTCTGAATTAACAGACCCTCTGCTTTTCTCTGATGACACTAGTATCTTTTCTTCTCATTTAAATCCAAATTGCTTAGAATCCGTACTTAATGATGAACTCCAAAATATTGATATTTGGCTAAAATGCAATAAGCTCTCAGTTAATATAAAGAAAGCTAACTACGTATTTTTTAAACCCAGACGCAAGAAATTTAACTCCAGTATTTCTCTCTCCTTTGGAGGTAAACCCCTACAAAAATCTAACATAACTAAATTCCTTGGGGTCTATATTGATGATCATCTCACCTGGAAACACCATATCAGCTATGTATGTGAACAAATCGCTAAATCAGTAGGCATTATATTCAGGTCTCGCTTTTTCCTATCCTCTACAACCAAACTCACTTTGAACTACACCTTAATTTATCCTTATATCGTCTATTGTAACTGCGCCTGGTCATCCACATACGTATCTAACTTAAATAGAATTTATTACTTGCAAAAGCGAGCTGTGCGGGCTATCACCAACTCACACTATCGAGCCCATTCCACTCCTTTATTTTCCAAACTAGGAATTTCAGATATTTTCTAAGTCAATACGTTTGAAATCGCCAAATTCATGTTTTATTATAGAAATAACTTATTGTCTCCATTGCTTCTCAATCTTTTTGTAACGAATAGCCAAATTCACAACTAAGGTACCAGAACAGCCAGTAATTATAGAACGCATTTGTGCCGTGCAAATCTCAAGCAATTTACAATTCTCTACCAAGGTCCTAAAATTTGGAATTCTCTTCCTGTTTCAGTCACCCGTTCGTCAAACCTTCTCAGTTTTAAGACGAAAATGCAAGAGTTTTTAGTTAAATAATCACTGAATTGGCCTAGCCGCACATTCGCAGCACTTTTTTTTTACTTTATTTATTAATGTAAGTGAGGTGGCTCTCCCATAAGCCCGGTGGCTTCCTGGGTCTCCTCGCCTTCTAGCTATAACCGCTGTAAATAAATTTTTGTATTGTGTAAATAAGGCAAATAAAAATATGATGATGAAAATATGATGATGATGTATTGTATTGCAGCACATATTGTAAAAAGAAATTCTGTCTCGGTCAGTCATGGGAGTTAAAGGAGTAAACAACAGTTCCATTCTTCAGCTAAAGTTAAAACCACATTTGTGATTTTAATCAGCACTAATATCATGTTTATCTTGATGAGTTAACTGCCTATCGGTAACCACCCTATTTTAATGATTGTCTCAGTCACAGATAATAACTTGCTCGAAGAGTTCTTTCACCAAGATTTAGATGCAGTAATGGAGCTGTTCAACGTTTTGAATCAGAGGCATAACAGACTAATACGCCGTTGGAGACGTTTGGGAAAAAAGCTGGGGGTTCCTTCTCTATTATGTCAACATCTTCAAAAGGATAAAAATAATACGATTTTAGTAATGTTTTTCGACAAACTTCATGATGCAAAAGGCGTCTTTATGTTTCTGCATTTTACTCATGCAACCCGTGCCGTTATTGCTTGAATCACAGCTTTCAGGCAATTTTCACAAAGCCTTGTAAAGAATCTGAAAAACAAACGAAAAAAAGCCGCTGAGATAAGGTTATCCAATATCAGTCAACATGAAAAGCCACCTGTAAAGAATATTTTAACTACAATTCATGTTTTTACCTAACTTAAGATATTTGTCCTTTGAATCCATCTGCCTCAGGTAAGAATCACTGCTGGAACGCTGTACAGGCTTTTTAGCTGTTTTCTCACTCTCTCCAATATTCTGAGGTGGCAGAGGTCCTGAAATCAGATTGCAACATTTGATTTGTAAAACAAAATCCCCATAATTCTTTGACTAAATTAATTTTCATTGGGTAAGGTCAACAGCTTGGGAACACTTAAAACCTTAAGATGTCAGGAATAATCAATATATAATTTCCCTCCACAACAAAATTGTACAATCATCTACAAGTATTATCAACCAATAGTTACACTTACTGTCTAAATCATAACCATTACAATTTGCTCAAATGTAATTGATGCATTAGCTGCTTAATTTTCAACTCAATCGTCGTCATTTTCCAAAAATTACAAAGTTTGAAAGACAGCTCTGCACAATTTTTCTTACTTATACAGGATCAAAGAGGGCAATATCAAGTAGGTAAGATAGGCTCATCTTGCCCGCTTGGGTAGTCGATCACAACACAGGATTCACCTCTTATTGCCCAAGGGTACTGCCAGCCGTAAAATAAACACCGTCGGGTGTTAAGGGTTATGGAATACAAGTCCCAATAGAAACCAGAGGAGAACATTGAACAGAAATTTACCTAAGTTAAAAAAAAAACAAAAAGAAACAAAACAAATCTTTTTTCTAATGAGACCGTGAGAAAATATATGAAAAACATTATTGAAAAAAAAAAACAAGAGCAGCAAAATCCATCCACAAAAGAAAATGAATACTCTGATGCACAGATGAACATCGCCATCAGTTCTAGTCAGGCCAAACTGTGCATAGTTTTCGCTTAATTAAACTTTAAAAGCCACTCCCTCAGACTAACAGATTATTTTTTCAAAATCTCCAGCAAGCTAACTGTGACAATAAGCAATTGTTGGATGAGGTTGAGCATGATATCATAATATCATAGTCTGAGTTGCACCACAGATAATACAGGCACAAGGTTTGATAATTCATGATATCATGCGAAAACCAAATTCATCAATTGTTCTATTATACATTTTTCAAACGATCTGCAAAAGATGATACTTCTCTCTGAGTTTGCAAAAGTTTGAAAAAACCACATGAGAGAGGGGCTTGGAAGCCAGGCAGACTTTGAACTTGACACGATCTTCTCTTCCCACATCATTTAAATCTGAAGGCAATGCATTAACAGATCCCTTGGAGATCGCTGAAAGATTATGTAAATACTTTACAAACATTGGTCCTAATCTAGCTCGATCTATACCCAGTGTGAATCCCTCTTTTCGTTATAATCTTGGTGATAATAACCATCCCTCTAGTGACTTAAAGCACACCACAACTACTGAGCTGGAAATCATTTGTTGCATGTTCTCTCTGAAGTAGGCTCCTGGCTATGACAGTATCCCAATGCATGTAATTAATCATTCATTTCACGTTATTTCTACTCCTTTGGCAGATATTATCAATCTCTCCTCGCTAAAAGACATTTTCCTGCACAAACTTAAAACCGCTAAAATTATCATCATCTACAAAGCAGAGGACCCTACCTTTTTTGTAAACTACATGCCTATTTCCTTGTTGTCTAATTATTCCAATTTTTTTGAAAAAGTAATATACAATCACTTGGTAGAATTTGCCAAAAAAACACAATAAATGTTACCACTGTCATTTTGGATTTTGGAAAAACCACTCGACATCCAAAACTCTGATTCCTCTATTAACTATTTAATCTAACTTAAATATAATTTTATTTTTTGCAAAAGCAAGCTGTGCGGACCATCATCAATTTAGATTATCAAGCTCATTCCACTCCTTTATTCTCCAAACAAGGAATTTTAGATATTTTCCATGTCAATACAGTACATTTGAAATCACCAAATTCATGTTTTGTTATAATAATAACCTACTGCTCCCATTGCAACTCAATCTTTTTGTTACAAATGGCCAAATTTACTGCTATGGTACAAGAACAGCCAATAAATATCGCACGCATTGTGTTGTACAAATCTTACGCAATTTATTATTTTCTACCCAGGTCCTAAAATTTGGAACTCTCTTCCTCTTTCAATCACTCGTTCGTCAAATCTTTTTAGCTTTGAGACGAAAATCTTTGACCCCTCCCTTTTCTGAGGCTCAAAAAGTTGTGACCCCCCCTCTGTTTCCGCCCCCCCTCCCCCCCTGCTAATTTCTGACAAGTCCCTTAAAAGGCAAATAAATGATGATGATGATGGTGGGGTCACAAAAAAAGAACACAAATTTACTTAAGTTAAAAAAAAAACAATCTGATGGAAAAAATGGTCAGTTCTGAAAATCACTGCCAAACAAAAGCCTTTTTCTTGAATAAAAAAATAGACACAAAAACTATAAGAAGAATTTTGAGCTTACCTTTCCCTAAGGAACGAACCTCGCCAGCAGGAACTAGAGGAACAAAATGATTTGGCATCATTTCTTCTGAAGGCTCAGTTGATGTTCATATGATTACCAGAGAATCCAACATTGAAAAACTCTCCCGAGGATGAATAGCATCATTAAAACACCCCTGGAGCCCTCTGATGACTTCTGGAAAAACAACTTTACCGGACGCCGAAAGACAGTTGGCAGCGCCTGAAGATGCCAGTCTAACGCCCAGGTGGACTCTTTACAAGTGTCACGTACCACTTCTTTAAATTCTGCTTCAAGATCCGATGTGTTCAATTCTCCAGAGCACTCGTCTCTTCCCTCGCGACTTGATTTACGTAGTATATATCGTTTTTGAGCATGAATTCTTTCTTTATTATAAGGGACAGTTAAATAATGTTATTTGTTACACGCAAGCTCCGCCACTGTTCTCACTCGAATTTCTAGAAGTTTACTTTCATCTCCACAGGCTAATATTGATGCTGCTCGATACAAACAATTTCTATCCCCATTGGTGTGAAGGGAAACATATTCACCATTCAATTTGCCAGTTGGTATAGGTTTCTGAGACTTTTCATCAATATCTAAGACAAAATTCCCTTTTCTCCTCATAGTCAAAGGAGGAATATCAGGTCGTAACTGGTTTGCCTTATTACATAGGTCATCAAATCCAACTTCAGATGCGTCCTGGAGTTTCTTCAAATCAGCTTTATAATCTAAAAAGAAAAGAATGTCATAATACACGATGATAACTTTGTTAAAATTGGGGTAGAGGGGGTGCGAGACAGTTCACATGTACTTATATCATTAGTTGGCCAAGTATCGACCAATACTATCCGTCGACATGCCTATCGAGGAGTGGTTTATGCTACGTCTGCATGTCAATCGTTGACATGCGGTCGTTGTCAGTCAAGTGGTGACCTATGTTGGTCGACATTTTGGCCAATACATGGTCGATTTGTTGGTCTGGTACCCGCTGATATATCGACAGACACTCGGTCAATATGTTGACCGATGGTATCTGCCAGTACTCGAGCAACAGATGTTCTTGATCCACGGAGACTATAGCTTTAATTGTTAGAGTAGCAAAGTCTAACTCAGAGCTACAATCTCTTGATTGAATAGTGCTGTTGTGGCTGCTGAAAAACTCATTTGCTAAGAAATTTTATCACTGAATACCTAATTCATGGTGCTATAAAAGCATAGTAGAGTGGTCAATGTGTGCAGATGTAGTCTTATCTTTCACATCTAGACAGACTTTTAGATGCCTCAGTGGATACCCTGTCCAATCATTTTAGTTCTTTTTTTATGAGTTCATGGAAAAATTATAAATCAAAAACAAAAAGCAAAACAACAACAGCAACATCCATAAAAAAAAAAAAATGATAACTCTGACGCACAAATGAACAATACTATCAGGGATTGCTTGGGCTAACCCTAAGCCACTCCCTCAGACTATAATGTCTGCCAAAGCCATTGTAACGTAAGCAGTTTTTTTTCCTTCAAAAGCTCCAGAAAGCTAACAATGACAAAGAGAGTTGTATGTATCTTTTAACAAAGCTTTCCAAAATAAACTGACAATCAAAAAAGTTATTTATTATGAGTGAACATGGATAGAACTTTCTAACACTTTTTTACCTGAGGGATTTTGTTACTTGTCACCATCTGGTGGAGTGATTCTTTCTGTTAAAAATCAATAACTCATGATTGTTATTCAAGTTATACAACACTGTATTATCTTTCTTTGCTAATGAAGTGAAGGTTTTCAAAAAGCTCATCTACAAACATAAATTATGGATCCTGGGAAGAGTATTACTACCTCTTGCATCTTACATGTTGTAGTTTTTGCAAGAACAAATCAAGATGTTGACTCTTTCAGAATTGAGTTATAAAGTTACAGCTGAAGTTCCATGCAGTTGAATCAACATGGAATGGTTCTTTCCATGGTTGGTGGACCACTTTATAGAGACAGATTAATAATTTTGTAATTTAAATATTCATCAAGCACTGGAGTTCGTGTTCACCTCTGTCCTTTCTGTCTTATAACTGCAGAGCTTAATAACCAGAAATTTTAGTTTGCACAATGACAATTTGAAAGGTTTTCTAGAGGGAAGCTTAAAGCTATGTAGTATGATTCAGAAATGATCATCTGTTTCGCCAACTGTACGGAGGGGTTATTGTAAATGGCACAGGAGTAAGAAGTAGGGCTAATGCTCCTTAAATTTTAATTTTGTGTTAGGGTGGATAATTTAACATTTCTGATAAGATTCCTGCATTGTTTCAGCTGGTAAGTAAAACACTCAGCTCCTTATTATTAAAAATATCTGTTGTTTGAAAGATAAATTTCCACATCAACCTCCGGGAGTTTTGGTTGAAGAAGATGATTGTGCCATTTTCTTCATTGACGCAATGCAGTTCTTCAACCGGCTGAACCACCAGAGACCATTCCAACAAGGGTTCTCTGGTTTGAGAGTGACATAACTTTTAAGTAACTTAAATCAAAATTTGGATTCCTTACCTGGTTTGTGAATTCGTGAATCAACTTCATCTCCTCCCGTACCAGCTGAACACAATCAAAGTGATCTTATTAATAAATGTACGGCACTGCTAACAAGCTCACGGCTTGAACATGATGAGGGTAGAAAACAGCGATTTCAGTGATTTTTTCAAGTGAAGAGAATGTGGATTCGAAAGATGATGGATCACGCGAGTAAAAAAGTCGCTCGAATTGATGGATTGGTATATCCCAATTTAATACACATTCTCAGCTATGAACGGAATACTAATATCATCACAAAGCATTGGGACTTTTGTCTGTTATTCAATTAAAAATTAAGAGGAAAGGAAACACTCTGGAACCAAAGTGCACTTAAAGCAGAAAATTCATACAAACTTAGCCTTTAACCACACATAATTTTACAAGCAACTAGGTTAAATGCACAATAAATGTTCGGATGATATCTGGCTCACAAGGCCTGTCAGGGCTTTGGAATAGGCTAAACTGTGCATGGATATAGGATAATAAAAAGTTATAAAATCTCATAAGCCACACCTTCAGGCTATGGTACATGCTAAACAAATGCAACTCTTGCAGTTATAACATTTTTTTCACAAATGCCCCAACAAGCATACTATAACAATGAGGGCTGTACATGGAATGCTTCTTTCTTTTAAAAGTTGATATCTTTAAGTTAGCTGTCCAAGAAAAAGTCAAATCATTCTTGTTTATCATGCCAGCATTGGAACATTACTCAGGGAGTTTTCACTATGACTCTTAGGCAGGTTAACTTTCAAAAAACTCATCTATAACAGGTTACCATTAAGTATCAATCCTGGCAAATACATTTCTTTACCAAAATCTGATACTCTTGAGAAGTTTCAAGGAACCTTCAGTGGCACTTTGGTAAAAATTACTAACTGAAAGGTATTTAGTCCATTCGAGACCATGCCCGGAAGTCTAATCAGAGACTGACAATTTCTAAGTGACGACAATCGAGCGATATTAAAGTATGCTCCCGCTCAGAGAATTTGTCCACTAAAAAACCAACTTAGTTTTTTGGAACCGCTTGACATTTCTAAACAAACATCTGATATTCTTAAGAAGTTTGAAAGAACGTTTCCCGGAAAAATTCTGACTACCGGGCATTCAGTCGTAATTTATCGGTTTGGGAATTAAGATTTGTGTGGATTCGTAGATTTATAAAATAACGCGGATCAGACATCATTTGGCTAAAAACTTTTGGCTGGGAACGGTTCGTAAGTTGACTATAAACTGGATTGATAGAATAGACCAGTATATGGCTACTGTTCTCGGTAATTAAGCTAGTATAGTCTACAGTATTTTCTCAAACACCAGCAAAGAGAGGGGACTTTGGTTAAAACCTAAATACTGTAGAGCATAAGAAAAACATGGATATACGGTCAAGACCAGTAAACTTACACCAAAGAAAGTTAAGAAGTACGGAAGATTCGGATTATATTCGAACAATGACAAAGTTGATGACTTTGACAATTCGGGCCGGGAAGCCAATCGAAAGGATAGACTGGTGTAACCCGATTCGATCTACATTCTCAGCTGTAAACAGAGCTCTGGGACTTGTTTCTGTTATTCAAATAAAAATTAAGAGAAGAAGGCCCACTCGGGCCGTAAGCACACCAATTCGAAAAATTCCTAGAATTGTTCCTTCGTTGCTAAGCTCAAACCTCGCTTTTCAGCCAAATATTTGGTTGTAAATGGAATTTTTTGGGTTAAGCCACTTGTAGGTTTGCCTTGCTTGCAATTATTCCCTGATCCAGTAATCTCAGGGAGCGTATGGAACGTCGCCTTCCTCATCTTCTTGGAGATATCTGACTGGATTTCACTTTGTAACCTCGCATCACGTGGTGCAGTCGGCGCCAAATTACTGCTAAATCCTCTAAGAATTTTATGGAGTGACCTCTGAGGCAGTGTCAAGGTAAGCTGCCATCTGATCTAATGAATGAGATTAGAGAATTCCACTATCAATCAAAATGATTTGTTCATAACACTGGTTCGTGGCCAAGTAGTGCTGAAGCATTAAATGTAAGGAACGTTCCAGCGGTGGAAGTACGCGATAAGCATAACTTACTTACTTCCACAGTACTCCCTTCAGCATACGAATGAGCAAAATTTTCGCACAGACCCATACTTCATTATGCATCCATATTTGGAGCTTTATTATTCAGTGTATCACCACTAAGATGTGCATGCATAATGACGTATGGGGCTGTGCGGAAAATTTTCTTACGAATGTCTTTTTAATACTTGTTAGACAACAAATTAGAGATGAAATTTGCAATGTCGGATGTTAACGTTTTCATAAGGCTCTCAGGTTTCACGTCAACCATGTTCATTCCTTCCTGTTGCGAGCAAACGTGTCTGGGCACAAGGGATCTTTAATGTACAAATTCATAATTAAAATTTGTTTTGAAAGTCGTAAGTAATGCGTGGGGAGTTTGACGGATTATTTATTATAAAACAAGTGAAAAAGCCTTGACTGTTCTCTGTTCTGTTGTAAAATCCGCAGGAAGCGGTTAGAGCACTCAAGGAGAGGGGGAAAAACTTTCGACTACGTCTCGTGTTTCCCTATACACTTTTTTCGTGCTCTAGCTTCTTCCTTCATGCGTTACAACAGAAAAGAGTACAGTCAAGGCTTTATTTGCTTTATTTTTGTAGAGTCAAGTGATAGTGGCATTGACCACAAATGCTGCTCCAGAATGTACAAAAAAGTCAAAAAATTTTTTTGTCAACGCGCGATACGAAAATGAACGGGAGGGTTATAAAAAAAAAGTTAAACCCCCATCTAGCTAGCTGGTAGGTCGGTTAATAATATCCTTAGCTTAGAGCATGCCCTTAAATTTTCACATTTGCCCTCAAAGCTTTGCTTCTCGGACATGCATTCACTTCTCGGACAATGTCTCACCGCGGACACCACCTGACATACTAGCCGCCTGAAGGAGTTTATTTACTAAATAAGATGAAAAAAGGAAATGAATAATCAAGAATGTTTATCTTAAAGGTCCAAGAGAGGCAAGGTTGTGCTTGTAGTTAGTTTCTCGCCTATTGTGTTCACAAACTCAGAAAAAGTTTTATTGAATACGATCAATTTTCTGTGGCGGGGGGGAGTGTTAATTTTCATATTTTGCCTTTAAAGCTTCATGGAGGGGTCAAGTGCATCCTTAGACCCACTCTCAGCTCTGCTCTCCCAGTTGGGTCTAATGAACCGAACTTTAAGATGTATTAAATAGCAATTAATAGCTACTCAGTTAGCTCTGAAGACCTAGAACATGAATGTTCTTCAGAAAAAAAGAAGTCAAATTAACCCTTTGACTTAAACATTGAATCTCCTTTTAATGCTTGCCATTTGACAGCGAAGTTCTTTGAACAAAACTTTTCCCATTGATCCTGCTAAATTTACAGAAATGTACTTCAAAGCTTCTTTTAGAGGAAAAATCCCTTATGAATCAAACTTCTTCAATTTAAAGAACTAAAGTACAATGAAGGGAAGAAATAGTCATACCTTGGAGTCAAGACAGAATAAATATACAGTTATACTTGCACGACGGTCGCGCTTCAGATAGTTAAACTGATACAGCTTTTTATCGGACGTGTTTATTTTGTGATTCAAGTGGCGTACTTGGTGAGTATATCCTGGTTCACTTTCCTTTTTTGTTTTAGGTTTTTTGGTAAGTCGTAATAAGGCTACACTTTCTAACCGATAACTTCATGTATTTTGTTCCTTGCATACCGTGCTGCGGAATCACCGCAGTTCCTTGACATCATGTCGTTCTGGAAAGTTGACGTGAACTTAAACTTTGGAAGGTTCTTTGTATAGTCCTTGTCAATGAATAATCTTCCACAGGAACTCAGACCTGGAAACTGAGACCAGACAGTATACTGGGTTCAGGGCTATCCCATATTGCATGAGGTGATCCAGAAAAGCGCGTAACCTCTCGTTATGTTCTACTTTTGTATGGCCCACTACAAGGTCGTCATTGAAGAGGAATTTCAAATCATACCGGCAGGCCCCTCGATACTTGCATCATCCGCTTCCTTCCGATAGCCGATTGAAAATAAATATACAAAAGGGGGTGACAAGTGTAGTCAGCCTTCGGCTGTATGGATCTAGGAGTACTTGATGGAATCCAGAGTAAGTATACTGCGCTTACCTCTGTAATTCAAGCGTGCTTTCCATGGTTGATATTTGATGCAGCTCTCTTTCTATAGTTTGGTTCAACTTTGTCAAATCTACACTCATTCAAATGTCTCCCTTTGGTTTGGGAACAACGCAAATTGGTGATAACTGGTCAGTTGGTTCTTCAACATGCTCTTTGGCAACAAGGAGTGCCAAAAATGTGATCTCCTTCTTTACCATCCCGAGAAAAGGCTAATGAAATCGTCGAGACGATGTGAGGCAAAAATCCTTTCAGCTCTTATGGTGTATGTTTTAGGAAATTCAAGAATGAGGCCTAAACTGTGGATGTCAGGAATACCATGGAGTAGTTCAGGGGTCCCTCTGACAACATACATTTTTCCTTTGACGTGGATGTGCCTATGACTTGAGGTCTTATCAACACAGCCAACTATGTAAAGTTTTGTATCCCCAGCCCCAAGTAATTCTGTATCAGGAACTGGTAGCTTGTGCGATGTATATATCGTCGGAGACTTTATTGCATCCAACTCTTGCAAACCGCGTGTGTGTGCTCTGTTTGTATTTGCATAATGCGCCTGCTTACTCAAATATGCGTGCAGAAGATATAACTTATAATAGGTGCTAATTATAACCTGCTAATATGTTACATCCCCTTCTTTTAAAATTATGTTAATTAAAACAGAAACAAGCAAAAACAAAAACACATATATTCGAGCCAATGTCTAAGGTATAAATATCTTGTATACATGAGGATTGTTAGGTTATACTTCCTTATACTTCCTTGAGGAATGCAACTCGACAAGTTGTTTGCTAGGTTTTTGGAAGTATTGTTTGGTCTAAGATGGATCTTATTTCTTCGTAGCTGCGCACCAGTTTCAGTTTCTATAATATATGAGCGGGGCGTATCTCCCTGATCTACGACTCTACCAGGATTCCACGGCTTTCTCTCGGGATCTTGTACATAGATGGCTTGGTTCCCGTGTAGTTCAGGGAGTTCCTTAGTGTACCTGTTGTAATTGTAGCACTGGTTATCTTGTCTCGCTTTGAGCCGATTTCTAACTTCTTGGTTCTGTTTCTTCTTTGAAGTCTTCCATTTTAGCTGGGGTGATTCTAATTAGGTGGTGAATTTTCACATTCATGTCTGGTACTTCAAATTCATCCAACGGTGAAAGGCATGACAGGGTGTCAGCTGTGACCATTTCTCTTCATGGAAGAAATTTAACATCGTAGTCATAGGGTTGTAGACGCCACATCATTCTTTGAAGACGTGGAGGTGCTTGCATCAGGTTCCTTTTTGAGGATCTGTTTAAGGGGGCGATGCTCTGTTTTGACCACAAGCGATCTTCCGTAGAGGTACGAGTAGAACTTTTCGCAGCCACAGACCACTGCTAATAGCTCTCGTTCAATATTGGCATATCTGGTCTTCGTAAGGGTAAGTGCTTTCGATGCAAAGGCTATTGGCCTGTTGTTTTGGAACAGAGCTGCGCCCAAGCCCTTAATTGATGCGTTAACGTGAAGGGCAACTGGTTCGTTTCTGTCATTGTACGTCAGGGTCGTTGTGATACATATCAATGACTTCACTTTCTCTTTCATGGTTGCCATCCCCAAAAAAAGTGTGAAGCTCCTGCTTGTTTTTGGGTGGTTCTAGATTTTCTACGGCTCTGACTTTGTTTGGGCTGGGCTTGACACCGTCTGGTGTGTAAAGCATATCAAAGAAATTACACTCTTTTGTTTTGATAACGCACTTCTTGTCATTGAGCTTGATGCCAGCTATTCTGGTACGTTCCATGGTATCATGTAGGTGTATGTCGTGCTCTTTGTCATTCTATCCGTAGACTGTAACGTCATCTGCAATGCCAATGGCTCCCTGGCAATCACGATATATCTCGTCAATCTTTAATTGAAAGATATCTTGGCTCATTCGTAAGCCAAACGACATCCTAAGGAAACGGTATCAACCAAATGGTGTATTAAAACTTGTTAGGTATGAAGATTCCTCATCTAATTTGACACTCTAATAGCCATTGTGAGCATCGAGCTTGCTAAAGAGCCTCGCTCCTGCTAATTTGGGTGTAATTTCCTTTAAAGTGGGTATAGAATGATGTTCTCTTTTGATCACCTTATTCAGGTATTTAGGGTGAGGCATAAACGAAGTCGCCCGTTTTATTTTCTTCTAATAACCAGGGAGTTAACTCAATCTGTGGGTTGTGTTACTTTTGCAATGATATTTTGGCTTTCCGTCTCACGTAGTTCGGCTTGTAGTTTGTCTTTCAACTCCATGGGCACTTTGCGGGGTGATATGTATAGTCGTCAAAATATCCAATAATGCCATTGAAACATTCTGGGTGCATCTCCATCAATTCTAGTTTATTTCGGATTGGTGACCGTTCTCTCAGTGGTTCATGACTTCCGATGTAATTCGGGCTTTTCTTGTCAGTGTCTGAATTTTTAGCAGGAACATTGAAGCTGTCAGTTGGATCGGCCTAATCTAGTTTATTTGTTCTGAATGTAAAAAGTAGGGAGACTAGTTTCAGTGCAGTGCACGCTGTTAAACCGAGAATAGCTGGCCCTGAAGTGTCTGTGACGTAGAAAACGCAGTCGATCTTCTTATCTTTGTACTTGCAGGGAATATTTATGATGCCAAGCTGCTTGATTATAGAGCCGCCATATGCTGAAAGGGCGGCTTCGTTCTTTTCCAGTGTTTCTGGTTTGGAATTTCCTTCGTCGTCAAACTTCTCTGGGGCGATTATGCGTAGTAGTCTGATGGGCAAAACATTGCTTTTGCACCTGTGTCTACCTTGTACTGGAGATTAATTTTCCGCTTCTTGTCTGGCTGAGTTATCTCAAATGCTGCAAAGGCTTTGTCGCGTGTATCGTGTATCAAATGTCGCGTGTCTTCCATGGTGTTGACCTCGATGGTAGTAATTGTCAGGATTTCATCGTCATTAACGTCGCTCCTGTCATCAGTCGTGTGAATCACTCTCTTGAAGACCAGCTTTTTTCTTTGGTTGAATTGTTTCCGTTTTCCGAACCGGCAGACAGATTGCCAATGATTAGCTTTGCCACATTTTCAACATGATGTACCGTAGGCTGGACATTTGTTCCTCAGGCGTTGTTTTACGCAGTTGTTACAGAATTCCCTTTCTTGTTCCTTACTAATAGCATCAATACTTCTGTCCTCTTGATAGCTTTTACTGCTTACTGCTAGTTTTTACATGAGTTTACTTGTCGCCTCGTGGCTCCTTGCAATCTCAATAGCGGCTGCAAGGGTCAGTGATTTATCTCGGTTTATTAGAGATTTTTTAATATCAGGATTTCTTGACCACCAAATAAACTGATCTAAAACTCTATCTTCGACTTCGATGTTGTCGCGAAATTGACATTTTGCTGCTAAAATATTTAGTCTTGAAATAAAACCATCCACTGGCTCGCCTTGTTCTTTTCGTATTCCTTGTAGTGTATATTTCGAGATATCTGTGAATTCGATGACTCGTCTTCGCTTCCAGTTGATTCTCGAACCGTTTGAAGATAATGGCAAGCTTTTTTCTGTCTTCCTCCTTTGTGAATGTCCAGCTGTTGTATATATCCAGGCCTTTTTCTCCCGACCAGAATAGAATATAGCTCACTTTTTCATCGTCGTCGGTGTCTTTGAGAACGCTCGAAAATATAAGCTAACATTTTTGTTTGAAACTTGTGAATGCATTTATCGGATCAGGGGCGTCCCATGCCAGTCCACCTGTGGCGACGCAAAAGACGTTGCTGCTACCATGATTCGCTTTTTTTGGCCTCTCTAGTTCTCGATTCAACTGTAGAAATTATCCTTGTAAACCGCTTCCACCATGCGATTTATATATCGTCGAAGACTTTATTGCTTCCAACTCTCGCACACCACGTGTGTGTGCTCTGTCTGTATTTGCATAATGTGCCTGCTTACTTAAATATGCGTACACAAGATATAACTTACAATAGCTGGTAATTATCACGTGCTAATATGTTACAGCTTGCCATAGGAAGGGCTGGTAGCCTTCCTCATGCATAACTGGCCTGGACCCAAGTTCTTATGCACATGGGAGTGTATCCTTTCCAGAGGGCAACCACGACAAAAAATGGGACAGTGAAGGTAGCTTCTGGGTCAGGACTTAGGACGTCTCAGTTTTACTTAAATTAGTTATAGATAATCGTAGCTGAACCACTCCATGCTTGTGTTGACATGTAAGGTTAACTACTGAAATTATATTCAGAAATTAGTGACGTTTACATTGATAAGACACGCGATAGCAAGTTTCGCTGCAAGACGAGAGTCACGTTTCGTTTAATGCGAAACAAATGTTGTATAACTGTTTACTTGCACATGTCATGCATTTGCTTATCGTTCTGCATACGTCCTTTTGCTCGCGGAAAATCCGTTGTCTTTCAGTGAGCCTTAGTCGCCTTTAAGATTGATGCATTGAGGAACAGCGACGAGAATGGTTGTTTTAAAAAACAAATTAACTTCGACAACAAGAAACTACATAGGAAACCACAATGCTCTCCACCCCAAGCTAACGTAACTTAGGTGAAATTCACATATCACGGCCAAAGCCCCAATTTTCCCCCTCTGTCCCATTAATTTCTCTTGCTGCAACTTTGATGGAATGCAGGCAAAAGGTTTTCTCCAAGGAAAGCTTTTTCGCTCTCAGGGCCCTTCAATCGCTTGATACGCAAAAGATTTGCAAATATTTGCGAACAAACTTTAAAGCTGAAGATCTTGAGAAGGAAAATATTATATATGCTAGAGGCAAAATGAGTAATTTCGAATTTCGTGTCGTGAAACCAAAAGAAATTTAATCACAGTGGGATATCAGAACGGGGGAAAACGACTCCAGGGGGTAGCAACGGAAACTAGCAAAGAGCTCAATCACAATAATCAAGTCGGTTTTAGTTCTAAAGGACTAGGTAAAAAAAATAACATAACCAGACATTGACAAATAAAAACAAAAAGGATTTTAATATCTATTTTAACGTAATGTAAAACACTATTAAATGAACATAGCTTTTTCTTAGAGAAAAACAAAAACCCCTAGGCAAAAATAATAAAAATTGTCAATACCTCAAGTATTTGAAATCTCTTTTTTCAACCAGTCTTCAAGAATGGTTGCAACATCATCTCTATCCATATCATCCTCTCTAAGAAACTCTATGAGCTTCTCTACAGTTGCCTCACGTTTAACAGACCACTGGTCAAGAAGATCATGGGTAGGATTTGCTGACCGTTTTAAATTTTTTATTACATCTTGATCAATTCCCATTTTCTCTCCAAGTAAGCGATAATCTTTAAAATTATAATTATCTTCTACATTAAGTTTAAGGCAGATTTTACTCTTCACTTTAATTGGAATGTCTGCGACTTTAAAAGATCGCCCAGTGGCAGTCACTTTAGCCTGATCTGCATTTGAATCATTATCGTTGGCACTTTTTAGGTCTGCTGCGGCATTATCCATCTGATTCATTTCACTGCCCTCTTTGTTGATCTTCTTGTTAGCCTCAACGCCTGGCCTCTCATCCTCCACTATGTTACATTCATCTATAAACAGGAAAGAAATGAAGCTTGTCAGAACAGGTTGCCCTCTTTGTTGTTAATGGGGGAAAAAACATTCGTAACCACCACTAATGAACACAACCTTTTTTTTAGGCTTGCTTAGGGGGGATATATAAACTTTAATTTAATATATACAGGCTCACACGAATACACACACAGACAACACCAACAAATTGTAATAACAATGAGTTAAACCTACATAGCTAGGGATATATTATTTAAACAATCAAACAATGGCCATTGAAAAGTGATTAGTATTAATTATAAAATTTGAACTTCGCGGGAAAAAAGCACAATTGACATCGTAATTTACAGACTCAGCACCTAACATTAAAAAGTTTAGTCTCCTTGCATCGCCGTTCGAAGACCATGTCTCATGTTACTAGCAGCAGAGGTAAGGAGGACATTACATTGAGCGGCATACCTTGTGCAATACAAGGAACAATGTTTCACTGATTCAGAGTCAACACCGCAGTCGCAAATAGGCGACGCAAAACTATTAAATTTGAAGCCTTTTTCCCCAAGACTAGAAAACCTAAGTCAAAGGTTGTTGTGATCAAAAGATACACGCCTTGAAAAATAACAATCATGTAACCTACTGTAAGTATTTCTCCTGACCAAGTACAATTCTCCCATTTGATGTTGAAAACTAGATATGATACATTAATGTATTCAACTTAACCATTTAGGATAGTGCTATATAGGCCATATTGCTCTTGCAGCATTAGGAGAGGTAAACTTCAATTAATCATTCCCTCCTTTCTCCAAAGTTGACATGATGTGTTTTGACACTTTCAGTAGGGTGTTGTTAGACGGTAATTCACTGGTTGACAACCTTGAGCTAATACATCATTAGATGGTGGGTGTATTTTTCAAACATTTTACCTGGTTCACTTTTATTTAATGAAGAATTGCTGCCATTTAGAGGCAAATCATCTCCTGATCCTCTTGCGCTTGTGCTTGTGCTGGGGAGACCATCCTGGACAGATCTCCCAGTCATGTGGGTTGGACCACAAGCTGTCAAAACAATCATGTAAGAAAATTTTTTTTTTCTACATCCAAAAAATTCCTCCATCTAAAAAATTCCTCCTTATATCCTTTTCTATTTGTGGGGATCAAAAAAGTAAGCAAGGAATTGTTTAATGTGGAAATAAAAACAAGGATCAAGACATCATCAGTGAGGAAGTTAAAATTTTTTTCTGGCTGCTGGGTTGATCAGTTCAAAGTTTAAGCTTATGGTGACAACACTGGGCCCAGCTGCAAAACATGGGCTGAATTTACTAGAAAACAGGGGAAACATGAGATCCCATGGGCAGAAAGAAAGGGGAAGGAGTAATGAAAAAGACTTGTTTCATGAATGAAACTTTCATCAATTTGAGATCAGTTATGTCCATGTTTCTAACAAATGTGTTTTAATGTTGAAATCTCTTAAGTTGAACGTTACATTAACAGACTCAAGGTTTTTCCAAATACTACTTACAAGTGTAATATTTCATAAATAAGCAGCAGTCTTTTATCAGGTTTAAAATCACCAGCCATTGGTGAGTGACTTTAGACCTAACTGTAATTTTATTGAAGGTCTTTCCATTCCTGGAAAAGTGTGTCTAAACAGAACTCAAAACATTGATGATTTTTTAAAACAGCATACAAAAAATATTCCAAATTGTAAGAGACTGATATATTATGGTAGGCCTGAAGTTGAAACAAGTGAGATAGATTGTCAAGCTCCAGCCTGTTTTTCTTTTTCTTCTTCTTTCCCTTCTTTTTCATTTCACCTGAGTTTAAAAAAAAAAATTCCCCTCAGTCACAGGAGTATATTGATCTTTTCAGTATCTTAGCCCTCTGGAAATTACCATGGTTTATCTAGATGCCTGGGAGAAAAAGTCATGGTTATAGTCATTATACTGACAGAATGAATGCTTCCTCTTTCCCTTGGATAAAATAACACTCAAACTAGGCCACAGTTTTCCTTCAAATTATATACAACTTCCCTGATCTGAGACTGCATTAAATTTATTTCACTCACACTCTTTACCTGAGTAGTGTGTTTGCAGTGAACCATTCTTGTCAGTTTCTCCTGTATTACATTGAAACAAATTGATTTCATCAGTACATGTGAGCCACTACACACATTGTTGGTTTAATGTTCAGAAAAGTGAAAAAAAGAAATATACATTCATCAAAGAAGACTGAACACTGAATGAGGCTATAACTTCGCTTTGAGACTTTAGGAGAAGGGCACACTTAACCCAAAATTTGAGATTCTTCCCTTCCTACAAGGCTCATAACATGTCACTAAACAAAAATTTTTTTCTGTATACATTCTTTTTCCAATACAATGTCAACATTTCCTGGAAACTAGCTATAAAAACCTCTCATCACCCTCAGTGAGTGATCTCAAGCCAAAGAGCCATTTGGATCTTAGCCGGAGGAGTTGTAACCAAGTTAAGTCCTAATCGTCTATGATACTTGTGAAAGGGAATGCTATTTCAGAGGCAATGTTAAGTTGCCAAATGGAACATACAAGTCAAAAATTGAAAAAAACTGACATACATCTATAAACATATATTGTATATATATGTATATACATATATATATATATATATATATATATATTTATACACATACATATATATATATGTATATACATACATATATATATAATTTGTGCCTTTTGATGTCTTCAATTTTTTCTCTTAATTATACATATATATATATATAATTATATATATATATATATGTTTTAAAAAAAGTTGCAATTAGAAAATACATGTTTACCTCTTCTTTTCTCATCAAAAAGGTATCAACAGGATAAAATAAAGGGACAATTTTCCAAAAGGAGAGTACAATAGCCGTTGTCAAATTTCCAAAGTCTTTGCTTCACCTTCCCAAGTTTTTTCCGCCCATTTGTTTAGAGGTATTTTGTAAATCTAGTTATTAAATTAATATTGGTGAAAAAATGGGAGTGGACAAGTTTTCCAGCTAAATGCATGTATGATTACATCGATTTTAATCCACTGATCTTTATTCATTTCTTGTCAGAAATAACTAGACGATGAATGACATAATGGGCAACGTAGGAACTTATTAAAATAATGATTATTAGGTTGGTGATCGTTGGTGAATCGGTGGATTTGGCCTAAAAAAAATCTTTCCGGTTTAGAATATTTTGGCAAAGATTTGGACAGAATCGCAAATGTGTAAAATAACGTGGATCACGCATCATTCTCCTCTAATTTTTTGAAGGGTCGTAAGTTTTGACCAGCTGCTGTCCTTAGTAAGCTAGTATAATAGTGCTATGGCGGCATAGTTCAGTTCCTGTTTTCATCAATCCAGTTTAAAGCTTACTTTCCCCGACACCAGCGAAGAGAGAGGACTTATGATAAAATCTTAATTCTGTAGAGCATAGGAAAAATATGGATATATACTCATAACCAGTAAACTTACACCATGGAAAGTTTAGAAGTAGAGAGGTTTCGCATTATATTCGAACGATGACAAAATTGGGTAAATAAACAATTCGGGCCGAGAGGCCGATCGAAAGGATGGACTGGTGTATCCCGATTCGGTTTACATTCTCAGCTGTTAACAGTGCACTGATATCATGACAGAGTTCTGAGACTTGTTGCTGTGCTATTCAAATAGAAAATTAGAGAAAAGGAGGCCCACTGGGACCGTTAAATACACCAATACGGAAAATTCCTAGAATTATTCCCACGTTGTGAAGCTCATATACCTCACTGTGTAACCAAATATTTGGCCGCAAATGGAATTTTTTGGGCTAAGTCACCTGTATGTTTGCCTTGCTTCCGTTTATCCTCTGATCCAGTAACCTTTTTAACAGTTTCGGAGAACGCCTTCTTCATCTTGGACTTCTCCATGTATCAAGGCGACGTGCGCACTCTGATTGCGTTGAATCATGGTCGTAAAACGAAACGAGAGTAATTTGCATCCTGTCGCGGTCGAGTGAACATTTTTGGTGAGAGCAAGATGAATGAACAAGCAACAAGCGTGAATAAACGTGGAATGTAATGGGGATTCACCGTCTGTTGCTGTTCCTTCGAAAGTTAAAAAGTGTTTGCGGTCCTGCGCGACTCCTGTTATTCCTCCGTGACAAATTCGTTGTTAGGAGGCAACTAAAGACATTTAGAAAGAATCGAAACTGCACCCTTAGACCAAATTCGTCACGCTCAACGTTTAACAAAAAACGCACAGAGTTCCAAATATGCTTAAAGAATAGAGAATACCTAGAATATGGTTTTGAGAGACCTATCTCTGGAGTTATTTTCTTCGGGATAGACAATATACTTGAAAGCAAAAAAAATTAGCGAGCATACCTGAAAACATTACCTTTTGTAACACAATCTCATCCGGCTTTACAGATGGGGAAATGACACCTTTCAACTAACCCTTACTATCACATCGCAAACGGAAGTCGTTAGATGATATCCTAATAACAGCTGAGCTTACAGGTCAGAAGATTTAAAAGTGCAAGCGAATGGCGGGAGTCGCACATGCCTATTAACACCTTTTAACGATCGACTGCCTTTTGCTTTCCGGCTTGCCCAGCGTGTCGCCGTGTGTATTGTAGAGTTATTCATTGGTCAAGTAACTCCTTTCATTTCTCGAATTCAACTGTCCTTCATTCAGTGATCAGGATAGTAGACTTACCAAACAACACTCGCGATTAGTTAGTTTGCTTTTACTCAGGAAAGTAGATTTACAACACAATTAAGTATTCAATAGTAACGCTATGTAACGCAACAATAAACCTTTTCTCGGTGTGGACAAAACGTGAGATTGCCTACCCTGAGGCCTACCCTGTGGCCTACCCTGTGGCTTACCGGTGGTCAGACATAAAAATAAAATCAGTAAGAGTCGAACGAGTGGGCTGGCGTACAATTCTATGCCTCTAAAAAGGGTATACTAAAAGTCACTAACACGATTTTCAACGCCCGAGGGAACGAAACAATGCATATATTACAGCACTCAGCCTTGAAACATCCTAACTCTGTCTTCCCCACCCAAGCACTCAACCACAACGGTAGGTTAAGGGGGAGGGGAGAGGAGGGGCCAATATGGCGTGGTCGCTGAGGATATCTACAGTGGCGGCTTCATGATCCATACAGGCTGCCAGGTGGTAACATATAGTGGAGTGCTAGTGTAAAAATGTAATGAACAGCGTTATATCGGACAACATATCCAGGTAAGAAAACGCAAACAGTACGTGCCAGACCAATTTTTTAAGTGCCTCTTTAGTGCTGTAGAGTATTGAATTTGCAACAAGCACCCCGGGACACGCAGGCATCGCCGTCATAAACATTTCACAAACTTTACTTGCTTTTCCTACTGAAGTGTGGTAGCATAACAATACAAGTGGTGTATTAAGCTGTTCTCTGTGCAACAGGAAGTTCATTTGGGATACTATGTTGCATGACATTGTGTCAAAAAGATATAACACACAGAGTAATTGACAAATTTGACAATCTGTTTCGTATTTTTTTCTTTTCTTTTTATATCTCAAAATAAACGTCCTAAAGTTAGTTAATTAATTAATTATTCGACCCTTGCTGATTTTACTTTTATGTTTTTAAAAATCTGACCACCGGTAAGACCGTAGGAAGGCCACAGGGTAGGCCATGGCCTGCCGCACGTTTTGTCCACACCCCCTTTTCTCGGCCATAATCGGTCTCAAACACTAGCACTTAAAATGCGAGACACATGTTGTGTTCTCCAAACGCGAAATGATTCCACTTTAAGAAAAGACCTTTAACACACAACGACTACACTGTAACTGACAAGAAAATTACAACACACGCGGTTTGAACGAAAACGAATATTAATAGATTCCTTGACACTTCAGGGTTACGTAACTCCTGTGAGGTTTAAAGTAAATTAACATAACAAAACACATGTACCGTTGGAACGCGTTTGGTTAGCGCTGTTGAAGAAGGATCAAAGCAGCCAACCAAATCTTTGAAAGGCTCCAAACTACGACGTAAATCAAATCTGACCTTCTCGAAAACCGGTCTCAAATTATATACTAAAAAACAGTGATTTTGTTTGTCTTTGAGAACCATAAAATACGCCACAAATACGTCCAAAAATTAAATTTTTACACATTCAGAATAAATTGAAGTACATTTAACTATGGTGAAAAGGAAAAGGTACGGCCTAACTTTTAAGGAATGTTCAGTCAAAGTCTGCATATTTCTGGTACTTTCACCGCCATATTGAAAATAAACCTACCACAGTGTAACGTAATGAGAGTGCGCATTCCGCCTGCTATGTAACCACGCATCATGTTGTGTTGTCGGCGCCAAATTACCGCTAGCTGCATATGACCTCTTCCTAAATCCTCTTTGAATTTTATGGTATTGGAGTGACTTCTGAGGCAGTGTCGAGGTAACCTGCCATCTGATCTAATGTATGAGATTGAGGAATTTCCATTAACAATAAAATAATTTGTTCATAACACTGGTTTATGGTTAAGTAGGGATGAAGCATCGAATGTAATGATGTTGCAGAGGCGGAAGTAGGCCATTGGCATAACTTACACTCCCTTAGCATGTCAATGTCTTCTCAACACCTGTGAAACAGCAAATTAAAGATGGAATTCACAATTTTCATAGGGTTCTCAGGTTTCACGCCAACCATGTTCATTCCTTCTTGTTGCGAGCAAACCGTCTGGGCGCAAGGGATCTTTAATGTGCAAATTATAATTATTCCATGATTCATATGTTTTATTTTGTCTTCAAACCAAATTTATTTACTGTACATCTTTCATGAATATTCGACTGTCTCACAGTTAAGAGAGATCTAATATTACAGGGAATGGAGGGGCTGGGGAATGGAACATATGGAATTTTTTTAATTACAATTTAATTTAGCAAGTTAATTATTAGTCAAGATAAGTTTGGGCCTTGGTCTAGGTCTAAGATAACTTTCAATGACCAAGGCTAATACCAAAAACATGTTTTGTTCAATTTTCTCAGGGAATACTTTATTGCATTTGTTTTTGTTTCCACAATTAATTGCTTTGTTAAATCAATATGTTTTGTATCTTTACTGCCCAGAGGGTTTGTTTGTGGTACAAGATTTAGAATGTATGGTTTCCATATGTTTATATCTTTTTTTTCTTTTTTAGCTAATGAGGGTCTTTAATAAGTTTCAATCATTTTATTTGAGGTCAGAAGTGTTACCACAAAGCAAAACAGTGGAGATCGATGTTTAACAGAGAGGTGCACATGGCTTTTCCATTGAAGTTTACTGTTCTCTTTGTCATCAAATTCTGCATTTTTAGTATTGTGGAATGTGCTAACAACAGAAATAATGTTATCAGGCATTGCATCGATAAACAGCCATGTATTGGGACTTATAGAGACATATATAATGCTTTGGCTTCGGGGGAGAACAGCTATAACATTCGAGCAGCATTGTATCCAGTAAAGAAGCCTTCTTCTGTACTTGTCTTTGTGAATGTGTATGGACCTAATGGAACACAGAGTCCTAGATCAAATGCAGTCAAGTACACTTGGAGTACAAATTGCCTATTTGTTGCTTTACCTACAGCTGTCCTGCAGGGCATGTCTCTTGGCTCAATATTAGTGGATCCTCGCACAGGGCATCTAGATATCACTCTACCATCCTTTTGCTGTAGAGTTTGTGAGAGCAATAGAGAAAAGATGATTGAGGATGTTATAGCTGAGGTAAGTGTAAATCTGCTGGTGGGTGTGATTTTCCTTGCTTCATCTGAGAACAATATAGTGAAGGTATAAGAACTCCTTCTTTGTTTTTTATTGGACCATAATAATAAATCAAAGAGTCTCCAAGTCATATATCATCAATGAATTTTTAAATGAATACAAAAGTTAATTCACTTAAAAAATACACATGCATACACAGAATAATATAGAGCTATAGCCAACCTTGAAGTGGACCTGCAGATGTTATTTTTCACATGTCCAATCACTGAATGTTAATCCTTGTGGAAAGGAGCACACACTTGGATTGGTGGATTGGAACTTGTTTCCCTCAAATTCTATTGAAACCATATGAAAAGGAGTCTCAAAAATAACCAGTACATAACATCAAACAGGCCAAAATGTGAGTGAATACATTACTTAAAATTAAATTGTTCAGGTGCTTTAAACAGTTGTTTTCTTTAAAAAAGAACTGCAATTCCTGCTGACCTTAAAAGCAAAAGATTAGCTCTACAATATGTGATTTGTGGGGCACAAAATGGCAATAGATAGAGCACCTTACCTTATATACTGTTGGCTTCTTCTCATCGTTGCATAGAGTTATTGGAAAATCAGAAATAAAAACTTATTGTGTGATTTCCATTTTTGAGATAATTTAAGCAGCTTTTCAGCATAGCTGTTAACAGGGATGTGTATTACACTTATTTAGTTTTCAAAAAGATGTATTAACTGTATATATCACTATTTATGCTATTTAATTTCTAGCTCCAAGACTTGGCAGTGAGTCCAGCAATACCAGATCCAAGGCTGAACACAGCTGAATGTGTCATTAAGGATCATGACCCAAGAGAACTGGATACAGGACACAGTAATTTGATATATTCAATGTTATTCTGCTCTTTTATATCTGTCATGCTACTTGGTCCATTACTAGCCCATTTTATCTTGGAGTTTTTGAAGAATTATCCTGAAAAAACCAACAGTTTTTGTTTTTGGAAGGAAAAGCCTATAGTTCATGCAGCAGATTCAACTGTTTTTGTTATGCTGCTAATTGAAATTCCATTTATTATCTACACTTTTGCTAAAAGTTACAAAACAGAGCTTCCTATGATATTTATAATAGTATTTATAGGAATAATCACTACTGAGGGTCCTGTAATTGTCTTAATTTTAAAATGGAAGAAGTATAACCGAGGTAAACCAGGTATTAACCAGGACACTAAGGGAGACAGCAGTGGTAACCAGGACACTGAGGGAGGTAGCAGTGGCAACCAGGACACTGAGGGAGGCAGTGGTGGTAGCCAGGATACTGAAGGAGGCAGCAGTGGTAACCAGGACACTGAGGGAGGCAGCAGTGGTGACCAGGACATTGAGGGAGGCAGCAGTGTTGACCAGGGAGGCAATGGGGGTAACCAGGGCCATCAGGAAGGCAATGGGGGTATCCAGGGAACTCAGGGTAGAAACCAAGATACCATGAAAAGGAACAAAGGAGTTTTCTGCAGTTCAATCTATTACATATGGGTAAATTTACTCCTATACCATTTTTCCTGGCTGCTTATAGGCATAATGATAACCCCAACATGGGGGTTAACTGTTTTTTTGATAATCTTGGTATTTTTCATCAGCTCTTTTTCTCTGCTGTGGCATCTTTTTTTGTGTGCAAGTTCTCAAGCATTTATATTCTCTGGGGTTTGTTTCTTTGGCTTTTGTTGTGCTGCTGTTGTTCCAGTTTTAGCAGGGCACTCATTTTATGGAAGGGAAACAGCAGATGAAATTATAAAGGTGGCGCTTTTGTATATTATCACTTGCTTGGTTCCCAAGATACTAAAATTTTATGGATCACTAACCTCCAACCAAGGTGAACCTCCAAATCGTGCCTCTTCCACTATCTCTGCCTCGGGGCGCACCACTAACAAGGATGAGTCTACTGTGCCAAATGCTCGAACTACCAAGAATCCTTTTATTTCGAGAAAAGCTAACGATGGGTTTGAGCTCCAAAAACTAGGAACACGAGAAGAAGAGCGAGGACGTTTGCTCACGAACACTTAAGGATAGACCCCTCGAGCATTATCGCCTCCGCTGTTATTTGGAAAATGAGTCCTCCTTCCTTAGGAGGTTGAAGACTGAACCCAAGATAACAACAGAAATCAAACTCAGGATAGACTGAACTTTAACCATACATACATATCTTACAACAAAAGCAGCTTTCTTTCCTCAGCGGACTGCTAGCAAACTTAGCTTAGGTTGACTATACTGCTAATGAGAGTAATTTGAAAGTTATAAATTAGGCAAAACGAAGACTTATGATTGCTAAAAGCAAATCTTTAATGCTGAATATATCAGTTGGTATAACTTGAGCCTACTGTAAGCTACTTAGGCTAAGAACTTGGTAGGCTAGTTGTTGGTTATAAACTGTGAAAGTAACGACATTTTATACAGCTATCTAAGTAAGCTGCTAAGTGATATAAAAGGTGAACTATGACAAATTATAACCTGCCCATTACTTTTCGTGCAATTTCATTGCCTGGTTTCTTTACGTCACGTAATGCAAAATCACCGGACAGTTATCACGAAATAACTCTCATCAACGTCGATATTTGTCCTCCGATTGTTTCCGTCGAAAAGAAAAGAAAGCCAGCGGAACAAAAAGTCACCCTAAAAACCTTCATTTTTCATCTTTACTGCTTTTTATAATAAAGTTCGTATATAACGCGAAAGAGCTAGTTCTATCAGAGTACAAAACACGGAGCTAAGCTAAAGCTGTCACGCCATCTTCTAAATTGTACTCTGTTTAACCATTTTCCAACCTTCTCTCTAGCTTTTTTTTTGTTAATTTAAAGTGAAATTTTCGGGCCGAGGGAGCCGGGAAGTAGCGGCAGTAAAGCCAAACAAAGCTTTTTAAACGTACCAGGCGCCATAATATACGTTAATATAACGTGAACAGAGACGAAAATCGTAAAGGAGAAAACGAAGTTGGCTGTCCGAGTTTTGAAGGTTTTCACGCTCAGTTAGATTGGAAACTTACGAACGGTATTAAAATCAAACACAGCTAACCACCGTATAGCATACAAAGTTTCTTGTTCAAAAACAAAACAGGAATGATGAAAAATTTAACCCAAACTGGCATGACTTAAAATTCGTACAATTCATTATGGTGTTAGCGATTGCGATCATGCTGAGATCGATCGCGGCTGGCTCATCACGGCGATCTCCGGTCATGGCAGTGAGGCAAGCCTCAGAAATTACATCGTCCGCCCTTAAAGAGAACAACTAAGAACTTCCTCTGATATTCCTTCCGATAGGTTGGGTGGAAGGTTCCTGTGAATTCGGCTGTCGTTCATTCATAAAACACACACCTTGAGCAGTTTGTTTTCTACTTGTTACGTGCAAAAACTTGCGTGTTTTTATGAGCCACAATTTGGCCGGATTTCAATAAACGTTTCACTTTCAGATTCTGTAAAAAACTTCGGGCGAAAGAATTAAAGAGCCGGTCTGAAATTAATTTCATCCATTTTTTGGGGGGAAAAAGTAAGAGTTTTGGAAACAAATGTTGCAAAATTTGCCAAATGATACTCTTTGTCTTTCATTTTCCTCCAATTTGATCGGTTACTTTAAACAAGCCTTGAAATCTGATTGGTTGTTATGTTTTTAGTGTTTCCTCCTCAGTGGCTGGGAAAAAGATGCGATTTAAAGCAAAAAATGGTGCGATTCGTGAATAAATCGCATCAATTAGAGCCAATCAGATTACAGAGACCACCAGTGATTTCAAAATGGGTGTAATAAAACTTTGAAACTATTCCATTCCAGTTTAGTCTCGAGTCTGCTGATTCATCTATCAAATTTTGAAGCGCACTAAATAAATTTTTTTCTAAGATTTGCGTCGCTTTCATTTCGTTTCATGCTACTAGATTTCAGCACTACTCGTTTTTCTTCATAATGTTGTAAAGGATAATTTGGAAATCGTCGTCGTTTTTCCCCTTGTTTACAGAATATTCTTCTCTATTATGACAGTACATCTCTTTTAAGCACCACCTTCTAAGAATTAAAGTGCATTTTGAACGGAATTATCAAGAGTTATGGCGAAACCATGTAGAAACCAAGCGACCCAACGATGGAGTTGTTTACGATGAGTTCCTATTTATTCGTGAAAGAATGAAATTAACTCAAAATAGTCACCAACGAAACGGTTAGACTTAAAATAAGACTTCGTTCCTGTTTATTTTTTTTTCGTCTTTGTTTAATTTAATTTTTTTTAAACGAATGAAGTCGTTCAAGACTGAATCAAATTAATAGATTTAGAAAGTTGTGCCGAAATCGAGTTGATTGTCATTTTATTTCGAAGCGAGAGCATGACTTTCTTGTCTTAGTTTTCACCTGCGCTGGTCAAAAATTTCAAACATGAAAAAGTGCAGACCTGAGCTATTCTCAATTTTTTTCATCCCTGACTTCAATTTGCAGAAAAGTTTTCAATCACGGTAAAAACGACAATAACAACAAGTAACACTGAATAATACAGTAGATAAGCGTCGTGATAATTCATTTTGATAAACTTCAACATAAAGTAAGTTTAATTTATTGATGAATTGATTCATGATAAAATTAACAGCGTCCCATTCTTAGAGTTTTCATACAGGATTAAAGAAATGTATCAAAGAACAGCCCTTTCGCTGCTTTAAGCCTTGCTCGATTACAAGTGTACTGAGCCCTAAAATCTTGGATCCGGCGCTTGCCAACGATTGTTTCCTTTCGGGAATCCAGCATAAATGAAGCGGTAAATTTTCCCAAACACACCGAATAAAACAAAGAAATGGACCAGGTTATCCTGGAAATTAGTTCTGAAATAATTCCAAACAGCATTATCTCGTTTATAAGAGCAAAATTTACGCAAATCGCAGGCGTTTTGATCGCGGCGGGAAACCAGCGCAATGACGTCCTGAACTTGTTGGGAAGAAGGGCAACGCTAACACCGGAAGTCGAAACAAGTTACATGTTCAGACTATCCGCGCGCTTTCCCGTTCTGAAATGACGTTCCCGTCCTCTTGCTAAATCGCTCTTTTTTGTGTGTGCTCTAGCCGCTTCCTGCGTGCTTAACAACAGAACAGAGTACACTCAAGGTTTCTTTAATTGTCCAACATGGAAGAAAACACGAACTCTTTTTCTAGAGTCATGTGATAGTGACATTGAAAAGCTGACCTTAAATGCTGCTCCGGAATATATAAAAAAGTCAACAAAATTTTTTTGTCAACGCGCGATACGAAAATGAACGGGAGGGTTATAAAAGAAAGTTAAACCTCCTTCTGGCTTGCTGGTATGTCGGCTGATAATATCCTTAGCTCAGAGAATGCCTTAAAATTTTCACATTTGCCGTCAAGGCTTTGCTTCTCGGACATGTATTCACTTCTCGGGCAATGTCTCAGCCGTGGACATTGTCAGCTGACATACCAGCCGCCTGAAGGGGTTTATTTACTAAATAAGATGAAAAAAGAAAATAATAAACAAGAGTGTTTATCGTAAAGGTTCAAGAGAGGCAAGGTTGTACTTGTATTTAGTTTTTCCTCCCCTATTGTATTCACAAACTTAGAAAAAGTTTCGGTGAACATGATTACTTTTCTGTGGCAGGGGGAGAGGTAATTTTAATATTTTGCCTTTAGAGCTTCATGGAGGGGGTCAAGTGTATCCTTGATCCCACTCTTAGCTCTGCCTTCCCAGCTGGGTCTGATGAACCGAACTTTAGGATGTATCAAATAACAATTAATAACTTCTCAATGAGTTCTGAGGATACAGAACATGAATGTTCAGAAGGGAAGAAGTCAAATTAACTCTGACTCAAACATTGAATCTCCTTTTAATGCTCTCCATTTTACAGCGAAGGTCTGATTAAGACTTTTTCCATAAAGCTTCTCTAAGGAAAAAATCACTTGTAAATCAAACTTCTTCAACAACGAAGGGAAAAAAGTCATGCCTAGCTTGGGGTCAAAACAAAATAAATATACACTTACTTACATGACGGTCTTCGCCAAACTAGAGAGACTGTTCGTAGCTAATTGAAAGATTACCTTGGAGTGAGATCCAATTACTCGTAGATGATAAGGTAAAGTACGCCAAGGTGAGATATATGACATTTTCTGTCGCCTAAACTTCAAATTATCTTTCAGTTGAGAAAAAGTGATTTCAAGCAACACTGACAAACATCATTTTTATAAAGCAGCTCACGTAGAAATCCGTATCCTTACGGAAAGAACTACGATAATATCTGCTTAACTTCAGTGATGGCATCTCACCTAAGTTTTTTATTCTTAACCATGTAATTTATTCACATTTCGGTATTGCCACATATCATTTCATGTACCTCTGACCAAATGCACTTACATCGTTGGGAATACTACAGCAATTATGATAGTGCGATCAGAGGAGCTGGAGGTTTGTGATACCCGCCAGATCAGAATTAATCAACCAACGAAGCTGTTCAACAGAGCTGGTGAATCCAGGAGGCACTCAGGAACTCCCTGGGATGCTGTTAAGGTCTCCACCTCAGACAGACTCTCGGCTGAAGTGGGAAGTACTTCCTCACCATGTGACTGCACCTGTTGTACTGGCTCATTAGCCTTGAGGCTCTAGTTTCTGAATCATTTGATGGTTTCTTCGGACGTTGCTTTTGGGCGTGTCAATCAATAAAGGATCTTGCAGTCTCTTTTTGCAAATCTGGTATTCAGGAGATGGCTGTTCACACTCTATATACGATATTGAATCTGTGATTGTAGTCTTGTGCCATCTTGTCCCTTTAAGTATTCTCTTTTCTACATATTTCATCGTAGTCAGGCAATTTGGGTAGCAGTTCATCTAGATGACAAGGCACTCGTGTCTTCAGTTTGCAACCAGTGCAGTCATCTATTCTGGGAAGAATCCATCGGCTTGGGGTCTATCCCTGTAGGAGCCGTCGTATGAGCCATAGCCTTTCTTTTTTTTTGTGCATGACAACATTCCTTAACTTTCCTAGGCCGACTGGTGTGGCCTTGTGGCACTGGATAAAGTTCTTCTGAAGGAGAACATCTGAGTCCTGTACTCCGTAATTGCTAGCATCAGCAGCTAGTTTCAAGCTCAGGGTTTTAAATTGATAGGACACCTTCGGATACCCGTTCTTTCTTCAGGTAGTTAAATACAGCTTCTTATCGGACGTGTTTATTTTATGATTCGAGTGGCACACTTACTTTCCTC